>NW_022985200.1:293870-559323 GCF_010093535.1 Lindgomyces ingoldianus
TTTTTTTCTAGAGGCATTACCCCCCTAGAACCCTCTCTATACGTAGAGCTACTTGCAACACAACTAATATCTACTAGAGATTGTTGCCTGCTGCTGTAATCTACTGTAGTTTGCTGCAATTTGCTATAGTTTGCTGCAATTTGCTGTAGTTTGCTGCAATTTGCTGTAGTTTGCTTTAGTTTGCTATAGTTTGCCGCAATTTGCTGTAGTTTGCTACAATTTGCCATAGTTTGCCGCAATTTGCTATAGTTAGCTATAATTTGCTGCAATTTACTTTATGCATTTCCTAACACTACTAGGTAATCTCTTACTAACACCTCTAAGCATTAGCCTATTATATTTAAACAGCAGTTAAAGAAGCTAAACTAGTAGTTATATAAGTAAAACAGCTTGTTAAGGTATTACATGTACTACATTAATATTTACCTTAATAGAGAGGTAGAGGCAGAGGTAGAAGCAGCGCTAGAGCTCCCTAGCACTCTAAGAAATTTCTGTAGAGGCAACAAACTATACAAGCTACAGCTCTACAACTAAAGCTTTAATGCTAAAATAATTAAATTAAAGATATTAAGTAGTAGTATTAGGCGTAATGTGGCAGTATTAGGCAGTAAAAGGAACAGGTGCAACGCTAGAGAACGCAAGGTGCAAAGAAGAGGAAGACTATTATTATAATAAAGTAGGCGCCCTACCTGCTAAGCTAATACTATACAACTTTTCCTACTGTACTAAAAGGTACGCACAAGAATACTTAAGCTAAGTATTCTTACATAGTATAATATATATATAGGTAATGCTAGGGTAAGCACTAGCACTAGCAGTTATCTCTAGCCTAGCCTAAACCTCTATAAGCAAGAGAAGGCTACATAGTTAACTATGCTAACCTAGTTATAATTATAAGAGTATAAACGCGTTAAAAGCTAAAGCTAGAACATATTCTCTTAATTACAGCTAATAATTAACTAATTTTTAGATAACTAATCTTAAATTTATATAAACTTTTAGTTTTTAAAAAATAAATTTTACTAACTTAATTAAAGCTAAAAATTAGCTAGCTATTATAATAAGTAATTTAGTTATGTATAAGGTTTTTAGCTTAGCGCCTATATACTTTTTTAAAAATGTAAAATAACCTATATTATATAGCTATAAAAAGTGTAATAAGTAAAAAAAATATAAAAAGTAATAATTTTACTATCTTTATAGTACTACTAAAAATAAAGTAAGTTATTAGTAACACTTACTATACTTAATATATTTAAGTTTATAAAATATAAAGTTAAGTAAAATCTTTTTTAAAACACACTAGTTAGTTATAATTTTTTTAAATAATCTTTAGTAACACTATTTATTATTACTTTATATATTTCTTATATTCTTTTCTAAAATAATGTATACTTAATATACATACATTTTTATATTAATTTACATGTAGTTTACTTTAGTATATGTTATATAAAATATATTTAAATTATAGTTAGTTATGTTTATTCTACTTTTTAAGCTATATTAGTGTGTTAGGAAATAGCATTAGCTATATTAGTGTGTTAGGAAATAGCATTAGCTATATTAGTGTGTTAGGAAATAGCATTAGCTATATTAGTGTGTTAAGGATTAGCATTAGCTATATTAGTGTGTTAGAGATTAGCATTAGCTATATTAGTGTGTTAGAGATTAGTATTAGCTATGCTTAGTTACAGGCTGTAATTAGTTACATGCTATAGTTAAATATTATTATTATGTGTCTATTACCTGTCTAATACTAATTTGCTAAGCATTATGCTATAACTATTCTTTAACCTAAATAACCTACCTTATTGTACTAACTATTGCTCTAAGCAAGCTTTGCTTTTACAGATCATTTATGAACTGTTGTAGTATTTTATTATATAGTAGCCTTAGTAGCTGCTTAAAGCTTAGTAATTTTCTATTACACTAATACTAGCTTATATATAATTATTACTGCCTTTTTTAAGACTTTTTTAAACACTTTAACTATAAAAGTTAGTAAACTATTTATATACTTTTAAATTTTTATCTTTATAAGCATTAATTATAACTTAAGTTTTAAAGTATTACTTAAGGTTTATAACTACTAAGGCTTATTATATATAAGTAGTAGTAGTAATAGAGTGCGTAACTTTACATTAAGGCCTATTATAACTTATTATATGTTAAAAAAAACTAATTTAGCGCTTTAAAACTTTTTTAAAATATTACTAAAAGTAATTATAGCATTATAAGCTACTTTAAAGCATAGTAGAAACTTTATTTTTAAAATATAAGTAATTTAGTTATATAACGTACCTAACGGGTTGGCCGGCCACTTTTGCCAAGCCTCTACCACACTCTACCTATCTACATAATGCTTTAACAACAACACTAGATTAAATCTTCTAAAGAATATAAAATACAGCTTACTCTTTAGGCTTTTAAATAAGACTTAAAACTTTTCTTATAACACGCTGCAGCTATTTATAATGTCTTTTACATAACACTAAGTAATTAACGCGCTAGACAGCCTTTAAAAGCAGAATGCTAGCCTAAATTAAAGAATCTAACTAAGCTTAAAAAAAAGTAGTTATTAAGTATATACTTAAGCTTATTACACGCAGATTTCCCTCTAGGCTTATAGCTATAGCTAATATAGCTAATTCCTTGCGCGCAGAGCGCAATCTAGGCTAGGTTAGCTTAAACTAGCCTAGTATGTAGGTTAAGCACTGCTCTAAGTTTATAATAAAGTTTAATTATAAGTATAATTATAAGAGAGCGCTTTATAAGGATCTAAAGGTTATCTAGAGCTAGTTTTACCTAGTAGCTAACATAAAAGCTAAGTACAGTATCTAGAATAAAGACACATATAACTTTAATAAGTTAGGCTTTATAATAGGCTAGATATTAACTAGAGCAGTTATTATAGCTTTAAAGAGATAAAAATAGCTAAAGGTAATATAGTAAAGTAATAAAACGTAGACAATAGTTATTTAAAGCATTAACATAATAAGGTAAGCTATTCTACTTTTTATTATCTTTAAAGGCTGCTATTACCTCTCTGCTTAGTATAAAAAGAAAAATCTGCCTTAGAACTAGGTTATTATAGTCTTTAAAAACAGCTAGACAATAAATAAGCTTAGGCTGCAGTAGTTAAAGCACTTTAATAAGCATATAAAAAAAGAGTTATAAGCGCTTATTAGCTTTTTATTATTAATAGCTATAAAAGCTATAACTTGCTTAATTTCTAGTAGTACTATAAAAAGAATAAGATTATTACTATTTACATGCTTTTATACTTATTACACCTTTTACAGCCTCTTAATGTAGGTTGTTTTGCCTCTCTAAAGAAGGTGTATAAGTGCTAAGCTAAAGATCTTATATATAACTAAATTACTTACATTATAAAACTTAAGTTCCTACTATGCTTTATACACGCTTATAATGCAGTAATTACTTCTAGTAATATCTAAGAAGGGTTTTAAGGCGCTAGTTTAGTTCTATTTAACCTAGAATAAGTTAAAATAGCCCTTAATGTCTAGTTACGTACTTTATTACTACTACTGCGTATTAACAATAAGCCCTAGCAGTTGTAAACTCTAAGCAATACTCTTAAATTTAGGTTATAATTAATGCTTATAAAGGTAAGAATTTAGAGGCATATAAATAGCTTACTAACATCTATAGTAAAGGCCTTTAAAAAGGTCTTAAAAGGGGTAGTAATTATTACACATAAGCTAGTGTTAGCGTAAAAAAAGATTATAGAGCTTTAAGCAGTAAATAAGGCTACTATGTAACATAGATTACATAAAAGAAAGTAGATTTAGGTAAAAAAGACTTTAATAGTTAAGGATAGAGCTTGTCTAACTGCTCTAAAGGAGTTTAGAGCGCGTAGTAATAAGAAGAAGCTAAAGACGCAAGTGCGCGCTAAAAAAAGTAAGCTAAGTTAAAGGCAATGTAAGTAGTGTAATTAGACTAGGCATAACTTATGTATATGTAAAAAAGTAGTAGAAGTAGACTCTAAATAATATCTTATGTTATATTGCTCTATACAGGGCTAAAGTAGGCTGCTTTGCGAGAGAATAGAGTGGTTTTAGTAGGGGCTTAGCAAAAGTGGCTGGCTAACCTGTGTAGCTAGCTAACCTGTTAGGTACGTTATAAGGTTTTTAGCTTAGCGCTTATATACTTTATTTAAAAAAGTAAAACAACCTATATTAACAAGCTATAAAAGGTGTAATAAGTATAAAAGTATATAAATAGTAATAATTTTATTTTTTTATAGTACTACTAAAAATTAAGTAAGTTATAGCTTTTATAGCTAGTTATTAATAATAAAAAGCTAATAAGTGTTTATAACTCTTTTTTTATATGCTTATTAAAGTGCTTTAACTACTACAGCTTAAGCTTATTTATTATCTAGCTATTTTTAAAGACTATAATAACTTAGCTTTAAAGTAGATTTTTTTATACTAAGTAAAAAAGTAATAGTAGCTTTTAAAAATAATAAAAAGTAAAAGAGCTTACTTTATTACATTAATGCTCTAAATAACTAATATCTACTTTTTATTACTTTACTATATTACTTTTTGCTATTTTTATCTTTTTAAAGCTATAATAACTACTTTAGTTAATATTTAGCTTATTATAAAGCTTAACTTATTAAAGTTATATATGTTTTTATTCTAAATACTATACTTAGCTTTTATGTTAGCTACTAGGTAAAACTAGCTTTAAATAACTTTTAAATTTTTATAAAGTGCTTTTTTATAATTATACTTATAATTAAACTTTATTATAAACTTAAAGTAGTGCTTAACTTATATACTAGGCTAGTTTAAGCTAACCTAGCCTAGATTACACTCTGCGTGTAAAAAATTAGCTATATTAGCTATAGCTATAAGCTTAGAGAGAAATCTATGTATAATAAGCTTAAGTATATACTTAATAATAACTTTTTTTTAAGCTTAGTTAGATTTTTTAATTTAAGCTAGCATTTTACTTATAAAGGCTATCTAGCGCGTTAATTACTTAGTGTTATATAAAAAACATTATAAATAGCTATAGTGTATTATAAAAAAAGTTTTAAGTTTTATTTAAAAGCTTAAAAAGTAAGCTATATTTAATGTTCTTTAGAAGATTTAATCTAGTGTTGTTGTTAAGGCATTATGTAGATAGGTAGAGTGTGGTAGGGGCTTGGCAAAAGTGGCCGGCCAACCTGTGTGGCCGGCCAACCTGTTAGGTACGTTATAACAATCTTTTCTTTAATTAAACGTGTTTAAAACTGCTTTATAACTAGTCTAGGACTAATTCACAGTTAGTCTAGAACTAGTTTACAGCTAGTCTAGGACTGGTTCACAGTTAGTCTAGAACTAGTTTACAGCTAGTCTAAGACTGGTTTATAACTAGTCTAGGACTGGTTTACAGCTAGTGTAGGATTAGTTTGAAACTAGTTTATATATAGTCTAGGAGTAGTTTACAGCTAGTGTAGGATTAGTTTAAAACTAGTTTATATATAGTCTAGGACTAGTTTATAACTAGTGTAGGACTAGTCTAAACTAAAACTAACGTTAAGGAAATTAATCTTAGCCCTAATATAGACTAAAACTTAAACAAAAGCTATAAATATTCTACATAGATAAAAACATAAAAGTAACTAAAATTATATTTAAAATATATTTAAATGTACTATCTAAATTATTTACTATCTAAATTTTTAAGTAAATAAGTAAAAAAAGTAGTTACTTATAACGTAAAAAAAAGCTTATAGATTAAATTTACTATTATATAGCTTTTTTTATAAAGTTATTAGCACTATATATTTATGTTTTATACCTTATAGTTACACTTACTTGCTTTTTTATTTTCTACTTTATATATATTATAAGGCTTTTTATGCTATAGCTATCTTTACACTTTTATAATTTAAAAATATAACTTTAAGTTTAGTAGTTTTTTTAAAAAAAAAATTAGTAACTAAAAAGTATATAAATATAATAAAAACTTACTTTTTTTATTTCTACATCTTTTTAGTATTTCTTACTTTTTATACTAGCATTTTTAAGGCCTTTTTTTTATTAATCTAGTAGTTGTCTTTTATCTAGTTACTAATTAAATAAAAATATAAATACTTTTAGGTAGCATTTATTATTTTAAAAATGTCTAGTGCTACACTTTCTTTATTAGCTATTTTAATTAGTTTTACTATAAGCTTTAAATTTACTATTATAAGCATATCTTTTTTAGTCTAATTATAATTTACTTTTAATAGCATTAAAAAGTAAATCTAATTCGTTAGCTATGCCCCCTAGTGTAGGCTTTATAGCATTAGAAAAGACATTATTCTTAAAGGTTTTTTTAATAGACTTATTTAGATATGTTTAAAAAAAGATAACACTATTCTCTAAAATCTTTTAAAGCTTTTTAAAATTATTTATTATATTACTAATTTTTACTATGTCTTTATTATTATTACTACTATTAGTGTTGTAAACAGGATAGAGACAGCAGTTATATAAAGGTAGAGGGACTTATAGTAATAAAAAAGGCTTAGAAATTAAAGCTTTTATGCAACATATTATATAAGCTTTATTAGCTCTGTATAGTATTCTAGACTACATTAGTAGTAGTTAAAGAGAGAGGGTAGCTAACATGCTTTTAATCTACTTTTTACACATTACTTCTAGCTCCCTATCTAGTTGCAGTATATAGTATAACTAAGAATAGTAGTAGTAGACATAGTTTATAAGTTATTTTTAGTTTAAAAACATAGCCTAACATATTTAAAATAGTACTAAAAATAAGTAAATACTTATGTTATATATATTAAAGTTTTATTTAACATAGTAAAAACACTTATATGCTTTAATCTAAATAGTCTCTAATACCTTTTTTTCTTTATTATTATTTATCTGTGTAAGCTGTTATATAAATTAAATAAGTGTAAATAAAGTCTATATTTACTTATAACTATAAATTCCTTAGTTTTTTACGCTAGTTTATAAATAGTACTTTTCTTTACAGGCATATAGTTAGTTTTATTACATAGTTTTTAATATTTAAAAAAGGCCTTTTAAAAGTAATTAAATTATAATATAATAATAAAAAGCTTAATATAAAAAAAGCTTACATAGTTCTTTAGCTAGAAAAAAAATGCAACATTATATAGAGGTATAGTAACAAATTTAGATATAACTATAAAGGCGTTTTAATAGTAAATTAATACTAATTTATATGTAAACAACTATTTAAGTAATAGCAGTAAAAAGTTAGCACATTAGTTACTAAGATAACTTTATATACTAGTGTGCTGCATGTTAGTAGCTAGGTAAAGTCTAGATGTGTTTAAATCTAGTTTTAATTAAGTTTATAACTACATTTTTTTATAAGCTAAACTATATAAAGAAGGTAAAAATACTAATATTAATGTATATATTAGACTGCTTTTATAAAAAGGCTATTTTAGAGGTTAACTGCAGTAGTAGCATATAAAGTTATTAAAGACTTATATAAATTCTGTTTAAAATTATTCTAGATTTACTTTTTATCTTTTATATACCTAGTAGTAAGGTAGTTATAATTACTAAGTGTAAAGTATTAAAAATATTATTATAAGTAGTTTCTAGCTTATTATTACTTTATTAAATATCTTATTATATCTTACATAGTTCTAAGGTAAACTAGCTTTAACGTACCTAACAGGTTAGCCGGCCACTTTTGCTAAGCCCCTACTAAAACCACCCTATTCTAGCGCAAAACAGCCCACTTTAGCCCTGTATAAAGTAATATAACATAGGATATTATTTAAAGTCTACTTTTACTACTTACTTACATGTACGCAAGTTATGCCTAGTTTAATTACACTACTTATATTACCTTTAACTTAGCTTACTTTTTTTAGCGCGCACTTATGTTTTTAGCTTCTTTCTATTACTACGCGCTCTAAACTTCTTTAGAGTAGTTAAATAAGCTTTATTCTTAACTATTAAAGTTTTTTTTACCTAAATCTACTTTCTTTTATGTAATTTATATTACATAGTAGCGTTATTTACTACTTAAAGCTTTATAATTTTTTTTATACTAACACTAGCTTATATATAATAATTACTACCCTTTTTAAGACCTTTTTAAAGGCCTTTCCTATAGATGTTAGTAAGCTATTTATATACCTCTAAATTTTTACTTTTATAAGCATTAATTATAACTTAAATTTAAAAGTATTACTTAAAGTTTACAACTACTAGGGCTTATTATTAATAAGTAGTAGTAGTAATAAAGTATATAACTAAATACTAAGAGCTATTTTAACTTATTTTAAGTTAAATAAAACTAAACTAGCGCTTTAAACATCTTTTTAAATATTACTAAAAGTAATTACTATATTATAAGTATGTATAAATTATAGTAGAAACTTAAGTTTTATAATATACGTAATTTAGTTACATATAAGGTTTTTAGCTTAGCACTTATATACTTTTTTTAAAAAAGTAAAACAACCTACATTAAAAAGCTATAAAGGGTGTAATAAGTATAAAAGTATATAAATAGTAATAATTTTATTCTTTTTATAGTACTACTAAAAATTAAGTAAGTTATAGCTTTTATAGCTATTAATAATAAAAAGCTAATAAGCGCTTATAACTTTTTTTATATGCTTATTAAAGTGCTTTAACTACTACAGCTTAAGCTTATTTATTATCTAGCTGTTTTTAAAGACTATAATAACCTAGTTTTAAAGTAGATTTTTTTTATACTAAGTAAAAAAGTAATAGCAGCTTTTAAAAATAATAAAAAGTAAAATAGCTTACTTTATTATGTTAATGCTTTAGATAACTATTATTTACTTTTTATTACTTTACTATATTACTGTCAGATATGCGCACCTACTGTTAAGACAGGAGGAACGCTTGACGAAAGCTGCTACATAGTACGAGCAATAAGCTCGAACAGTATTTTGCAGCATGTTGCAGCAAATTGCAGCAAATTGCAGCATGTTGCAAGCTGGTCGCGCATAGGGCAAGTGCGCGAGGGACTCGGATCGGAAAAACAAAAGCCGAGCAACACGAATAGAGCAGAAAAAGGATCGAAAAATCAATACAATCAACCATCATCCCATACATCATATCCAAACCCATCATTCATCTTAGGAAGCCTAGAAACAGTGCTTCAATCTAACAATTACTTTTAGCTACTTTTATCTCTTTAAAGCTATAATAACTGCTTTAGTTAATATCTAGCTTATTATAAAGCTTAACTTATTAAAGTTATATATGTTTTTATCTTAGATACTATACTTAGCTTTTATGTTAGCTACTAAGTAAAACTAGCTTTAAATAACCTTTAAATTTTTATAAAGTGCTTTTTTATAATTATACTTATAATTAAACTTTATTATAAACTTAGAGTAGTGCTTAACCTACATACTAGGCTAGTTTAAGCTAGCCTAGCCTAGATTACACTCTGCGTGTAAAAAATTAGCTATATTAGCTATAGCTATAAGCCTAGAGAGAAATCTATGTGTAATAAGCTTAAGTATATACTTAACAACAACTTTTTTTTAAGCTTAGTTAGATTCTTTAATTTAAGCTAGCATTTTACTTATAAAGGCTATCTAGCGCGTTAATTACTTAGTGTTATATAAGAGACATTATAAATAGCTATAGTGTGTTATAAAAAAAGTTTTAAGTTTTATTTAAAAGCTTAAAAAGTAAGCTATATTTAACATTCTTTAAAAGATTTAATCTAGTGTTGTTGTTAAGGCATTATGTAGATAGGTAGAGTGTAGTAGGGGCTTAGCAAAAGTGGCCAGCTAACCTGTGTAGCCGGCCAACCTGTTAGGTACGTTATATAAAAACTTTATTTTTATTTTACATAGTGTTTTAGATATAAAGGCTATCTAAACATATTTTAGAGGCTATTTAAATACTATCTAAAGTTACTTTTATTTTATACATATTTTATATAAAATACTACTTGTTTTTTAGTGTATGCTATAGTTTGCGTTATGTTCTTTTCTAGGTAAAAATTAGGTAGAATTAGTTACTATCTAGACTAGGACCTCTTCTAGACTAGTTTTAAACCTGCTTAGTATTATTTTATATTTCTACTATTGCTTAGCTAGAATTTTTTTTTTTTACTTTATATATTCTAACATCTTACTATTAAGAGGTAGTTAATGTATATTACTTTTTACTTTTTTTTATCTACTTTTAATTATGTTTATATTACTATAGTACTACCCTAGCTATCTCTTAATACTCTTAAACCTCTACTAAAGAAATACATCTAGTCTTCTCTACTTAAATAACCTCTAAGTTCTAATAATAAGATACTAGAACTAGAAAATATATTAATTAATAATAATTTTAATAACTTAAAAAATAATAATTTTAATAATATATATAATATTTTATATAACTTTTTTAATAGCTAATTAAATAACTTTATAAAATAGCTTTAAAGTTTAAAGTAAATACACTATTTTTATGTCTAGTATAAATTTACTTGTTATAATAGCTAAACTTACTTATGTTAAGTTTATTCTTAAATACCCTCTAACACATTTTAGTAGCTATATAATAGTAATTAATGTAGGTAACTTTTATAGTAACTACAAACTACTTATTAAAGCTTTATAAGTATATATTTATTAAACTTTAATAGATTTTAATTCTAATAGATTTAAAGTATAATACATAGTACTTTTTTAACTTAAACGTGTTATAGAAGCTAACTACATTTACTTACTTAGGTGTCCTCTATATGTGCTAGACTATGCAGTGTAAAGGCATTAAAGCTTACTAGTATATATATTCTAACTTGCTGCATATAACGCACACACATGCTACAACTTATACATAGAAAATAATTATAAATAAAAAAGCTTTATTTAAGGTTTCTAAAACCTCTAGCTACTTTAATAAAATAATAAAGTATTACTAAGTACTAAAAAATATAAGCTAAAAAAGGCTATTAGTAATAGCAACTTAATTATAAGTACTAATTAAAAAAGTAAAGAGAACTTATAAGTATATCTAATTTACTTAAGTTATTTATACTAATAAAATTTAGAATACCTATAGTTACTCTTAATACTATATTAGGTGCTGTAATAGACGCGCTAATATATTAATTTATAAGGACTATTTCTAGTAAAGTATTAACATAGTAATAATTAATTATAATCTATTATGTAATTTAATCTAGAATAAATGTTCTTTAGACACACTAGCTAATTACTGTCACGGTATCCTCCTCGGATCCCAGACATAACCGTATTGGACGCGTACTAGAGCATTATTAGTGCACGTCTGACACGAACACGACACAACACAGACATAAACTTAAGCATAAACCGCCTTAACACTAACTAAACTTAGAACAGGCTTAATTTATACCTAAAGCGCTTAGACTTCTAAGCTAAGTATTTAATTACTAATTTCCTTCTAAACCTTCCTGTTCCTCACACAACGTCTTGTACCTACTATGATACCTTACATAGTAATTGAACTAGACCTCCTTAAAGCTCTATAACCTTACTCGTGCACAATCGTGACAATTACTATATTATAAAGCTAGTTAGGTTAAACATAACCTTTTATAGTAAGTCTATTTTTTATTATTCTTTTCTATATTGCGCTTATAATGTGTTTAGGAATAGATTATCTATAACGTACTTCATGGGCGAGTCGCTCACACACCCGAGTCGCTCACTTTTGCCAAGACCCCACCCTAACAAACTCTATTATAGCCCATAACAACCCGCTCTAGCACTATATAGTACAGTACAGCCTAGAATATTATTTAGATACTACTTCTGCTTCTTACTTACACATTTGCGCGTTATGCCTAGTCTAATTGCACTGTCTGCAGCGCCTTTAGGATAGCTTACCTACTTTAGCTTGCACCTGCTTCTTTGCCTTCTTCCTATTACTGCGCGCTCTAAACTCCTTTAGAGCTGTTAAGCGCAGGCCTTTTTAAATTATTAAGGTCTTTTTTACCTTAATCTGCTTTTTTTTATATAATTTATATTATATAGTAGCCTTATTAGCTGCTTAAAGCTTAGTAATTTTCTGTTACACTAATACTAGCTTATGCGCAATTATTGCTGCCTCTTTTAAAACCTTTTTAAACACTTTAACTATAGAAGTTAGTAAACTATTTATATACTTTTAAATTTTTATTTTTATAAGCATTAATTATAACCTAAGTTTTAAGGTATTACTTAAGGTTTACAACTGCTAAGGCTTGTTATATATAAGTAGTAGTAGTAATAAAGTGCGCAACTTTATATTAAGGCTTATTATAACTTATTATAGGTTTAAAAAGAACTAATTTAGTGCTTTAAAACCTTTCTTAAATATTACTAGAAGTAATTATAGCATTATAGGCTACTTTAAAGCATAGTAGAAACTTTATTTTTATAATATAAGTAATCTAGTTGCGCATAAGGTTTTTAGCTTAGCGCTTATACACCTTCTTTAAAAGAGTAAAACAACCTACATTAAGTAGCTATAAAAAGTGTAATAAGTAAAAAAGTATATAAATAGTAATAATTTTATTATCTTTATAGTATTACTAGAAATAAAGTAAGTTGTAGCTCTTATAGCTATTAATAACTAGTAGACAGTAGCTGCTAACAGTACACTTCTTTATATGCGCGTTAAAGTGCTTTAACTAGTCTAGACTAAGCTAATTAGTAGTCTAGCTACACTTAGAGATTATAATAACTTAATTCTAAAGTAGATTTTTCTTTTTATACTAGTTTAAAAGGTAGTTACTACTTTAAAAGATAATAAAAAGCAGAATAGCCTACTTTTTAGCATTAATGCCTTAGATAGCTGTTGTCTACTTCTAGTTACCTAGCTAGACTGCTTTTAGCTGTCCTTATCTCTCTAAACTTGTAACAACTGCTTTAGTAGATATTTAGCTTATTATAAACTCTGTTTTATTAAAGTTATATGTGTTATTATTCTAGATACTATACTTAGCTTTAATATTTTTTATAAGGTTAAACTAGCTTTAAATTACTATAAAATTTTTATAAAAAGCTTTTTTATAGTTATACTTACGCTTAAACTTTACTTTAAGCTCTAAGTAACACTTAATAAACATATTAAGCTAGTTTATGCTAATATAGCCTATATTACACTTAGCGTGTAAAGAATTAGCTATATTAGCTATAGCTACTAGCTAGAGGGGAAATTCTTACACATCTAGCTTAAGTATGTGCTAAATAATTACTTACTTCTTATTATTATCTAGCTTTTATAAGTTAGCTATATAATTAGCTTAGAAAGGTTATCTAGTGTGTTAGTTACTTATTATCTTTTAAAAGACCCTATAAATAGCTGCAGCATGTTAGTTAAAAAGTGTTACATTTTATTTAAAAGCCTAGAGTGTAAGCTGCATCTAACATTCCTTTAACATGTTTAAGTAGTGTTATTAGGAATGCATTAGTGTAGAAAGAGTAGTGTAGTAGGGTCTTAGTAAAAGTAAGCAACTTAGGTGTGTAAGCAACTCGCCCATAAAGTACGTTAAGGCTAAAAAAAAATAGTACATTAGAATAACTATAAGTGTAAGGTTATAGTGCAAATACTTAATAACTTTATTATATTACTTTATGTACTTATAACCTAGATTAGAACTTATTTCTATAGCCTTTTTACACTAAAAAAGACTTTTATTAAATATATAAAGTAGCTATTTACTATATACTATAAGCTTTTTTACATTAACTTTATACTTAGTAAGCTTATACTTTAAATTATTAAGAAGGCATTTTTAATTTTATATAGCCTAGTTTAAAGCTAGCCTAGAGCTATAAAAGTAGTAATGCTAGCATTAGGCTTTAACCTCTAGAGAGGTGCATGCTAGCCTTAACAACCTATTGGAAATACACTAGTATATATAGAAGAAGAAGCTTCTAGGCTAGCCTAATAGGCAAAGCCTTACTAGTATATTATTTAAATATAAGCAAAATTATAAGAGTAAACCTAATTTAGTATAAAATAGCATTAGATTTATTTTTATTATACATGCTAATAAGCTGTTAAACAGGCATATATATAAAAGATTAAATATAGTAAGTTTAGTGTTATAATATTTTACTTTTATAAAAAGTAAGCTAAGGTCTTTTTTAAATAAAAAACATTTAAAATAAACATGTTATATAAGTGTATATGTAACTTTTTTTTTATAAAATTATTTTTATATGCATATTACTAAAATATAGTAAAAGTAAGTTAATTAAAACTTTATAAAAACATATTACTAACATTTTTATAGTATTTACTTTTGCTTAAGTGCTTATAAATGTTAATTGCTATAAAATATACTAAATTATATTTAAAAGACTTTTTAAACTACTTAAGAAAATTATAAAGTGTAATAACGTACTTTACAGGCGAGTTGCTTACACACCTAAGTTGCTTACTTTTACTAAGACTGTAAGGCCGGGATGGCGCTTACGTGTAAGGCCGAGATGGTGCTTACGTACAACAGGTATATATACTATTCTGTACACAATAATTAACGTTAGTTAATTATTTACACCTTTTTAGTTATATTAGCGTAGTGGTATAAAGCTCTGTCCTTACATAATAATTAACTAACAACAAGGATAGTTGCGCGTTTAACCCACACCTTAGACAGCTTTGCTAGTTTTTAGACTAAAACGTAAGGCAGCCTCTTCTAGCGCCACGTTGTTGCTGCTGGGAGGTCTAGTGTATATGGCTTAGCTGGCGTGGGCCACTAAGCGTTGCGTCGTGTTTATCCCGCGCCTCTGGGCCGCAGGTGGTCAGCCTCTGGCCGGTAACCGAGACATGCGCATAGGCGCCTCTGAGCTGCGGGTAGGTCATGTGACGCCTGGGACATGCGTCTGCTAAGAAGGGGGATAATGTAAGGCTAGGATGGCGCTTACGTGTAAGGCTAAGATGGTGCTTACGTATGACAGGTATATATACTATTCTGTACGCAATAATTAACGTTAGTTGATTATTCGCACCTTTTTAGTTGTATTAGCAGAGTGGTGCGGAGCCCTGTCCTTACAAAGACCTTACTAAACTACTCTTTTTACACTAATGCATTTCTAATAACACTACTTAGATGTGCTAAAAGAATGTTAGATACAGCTTACACTCTAAGCTTTTAAATAAAACATAAAACTCTTAAAGAAACATGCTGCAGCTATGTATAAAGTTTTATAAAAAATAATAATAAATAACTATAGCACTAGACAACTTTTATAAGCTAATTCTACAGCTAAATTATAAAAGCTAGGCAATAAAAAAAAAGTAGGTAATTATTAAGACTATACTTAAGCTATATGCGCAAGGAATTTCCCCTTAGATAGCATTTATAGCTAATATAGCTAATTCTTTGCGCGCTAAGCATAGTCTAGGCTATGTTAGCATAAACTAGCCTTGTATGTTTATAAAGCGTTATTTAAAGCTTAAAGTAGTTTAAGCGTAAGTACAACTATAAAAGAGCTTTCTGTAAAAGTCCTAAAGTAATTTAAAGCAGGTTTAGCCTTATAAAGAATATTAAAGCTAAGTATAGCATTTAGAATAATAACATATACAACTTTAGCAAAATAGGCTTTATAATTAGCTAAATATTTTTTAACTATACTTACGCTTAAAACTTTACTTTAAGCTTTAAATACTACTTTATAAACATACTAGGCTAGTTTATGCAAACATAGCCTAGATTATGCTTAGCGCGTAAAGAATTAGCTATATTAGCTATAAATGCTATCTAAGGGGAAATTTCTTGCGCATATAGCTTAAGTATAGTCTTAATAATTACCTGCTTCTTTTTATTGCCTAGCCTTTATAATTTAGCTGTAGAATTAGCTTGTAAAGGTTGTCTAGCACTATAGTTATTTATTATTTTTTATAAAACTTTATATATAGCTGCAGCATGTTGTAACGACTCTCACGAATCGTTTCCATCTCGGGTCGTTCGGAACCTATCCGAAGGGTCCCCGTATCGGCCCCGACCATGACTCGACCTAGTCCCCTGCAGTTACCCCTATTCCTTCATGTATTTAGTTGCACCTTGCCCCTATAGCTAGCTTAGTAGTTTTCTAATATCCTTTTGTACAAGGCCTATAGATGTTAACTAGCATTCCTAGGTTCAGAGTCCCCACGCACTCCTATATGCCTCTAAGTGGATTCCTACTGCATTTAGACCTATTGTCTTGCCTGTGCTGTTACATTATATTAGAAAACTTACTTTTGCTAGTAATAGCCTTATTAATAATATTGCATTAATTGTTTATTTAACTATATCTAAGCCTAAAATGTGTCTAATTTAGTTTAGGTTATAATCTTTTACACTATTATATTAAATTACTTAGTTTATAAACTAGATCTTATTAACCTTTAGTTAACTAAAGCCTTTAAGTTTAAAACTTTCTATCCCCTGCAATTAAAATTGCCTTTAGAAAGGTTATAAAAAGTGCGCTAAAGTAGAAACTTAAAGACTACTAATAACTTATTAGAATTAAAGACAACTACTAATGCCTAACTTTTAACTACTATTAGATTTTATTGCAAAGACTACAACCTATTCTAGCTACAGCTAAGGCAAGATGCCTGCCTCTAGAACTAAACAACTACCTACTTTAACAGCTAAACCTCTTTTTGTAGAACCTAAAGCTAAAGACCTACTAGATTTAAAGTTAAACTATAGTAATATAGCCCTTAAAAACTAAGTTACTTAATTAAAAGCATAAATTAAACAGCTAACTAGATTAAAAACTGTTAGTCTTAATTAACTCTTACTAACTACTAAATTACTTATAATAATGCTTTAAATTACTTTTACTACTTTAATAGTAAGAGACCTTTTAGGCACCTCTAAGCTCCTTTAAAGCTACCTTACTAAACATATGCCTAAGATTAAGAACTTTATAGATAGTAAAAAACCTATGTTTAAATAATAGCAAGCCTTTATTATAGACAGACTTAACATTAATGTAGATTACTATTAGAGTAAGCGCGCACGCATAGCGCTAGTATAGGGACACACTGCTAGTATTGCAAAGGAATACCTAGAGCCTAGATACTTAGCTAAATTAGATTACTTTTAGTTTAGAAACATAAAAGAAATAATTAAGCTTTTATAAACTTACTTTATTACTAGTAATAAAAAGACAAAAGCGCAACAGGCGTTTTAAACTTTAAAAATAAGTAAAGAAAAAGTGTTCTCTACTTTTAAAGCTTACTTTATTAGTGCTACTGTTAAAGAGTCTATATTAAAAGTAAAATAGTTCTTCTACTTATAAAAAAAGATACTACCTAGCTTAAAAGTACTAAACTTAGGTTTTAAGCACACTTAAAAGAGCTTCTTTAAGACTATAGTAGCCTACTTAACAGCCTATAATATAGAAAGAAGAAATACCTTTGCTATTTTAAAGTAAACTATTAATCTTACCTAATAGTTTACTATTAGACCTAGTACAGATTAGTCTTAGAAGGTTACTAGAGATACATCTAAGGCAGTATACTATTCTAGTGCACCCTAACCTGCACCTCTGTTAGTACCTTAGTCTACCTTAGTTACCTATAGACAATCTAGCTAGACACCTGCCCTAGAAAGACAGACAACTCTTAGTAACTATTATAATTATAAAAAACTAAAACATTTTACTAGCAACTACTCTATCTCTAGAGTATAAGAAATAAAGGTAGAGTAGTAAAATTTTAAAAAAGAGTTTATAAACATAAATAATTTTAATCTAGATACCTTTTAGATAGGAAATAGTAACACTTAAAGAAACTCTTTATTCTAGGCTTAAGTAAGTATAATTTATTAAACATTAATCTGTTACACTTGTTTAAAGGAAAACACTTCTAAGTCTTTACTATTTTATATTTAAAAAGCATTAAAGTCTGTTTAAATCTTTTAGTTAATACTAGTACTTATAGTTTTTTATTTATTAACTTAATAACTACTAAGTTATTATTCTAATGCTTCTATATCCCTATTTAACACTTACTATTTAAAGTTATAGTTAAGGGTTTTTAAGATTAGATCTAAGTCTCTATCTACTAGTATATCTGCCTGCACATGTAAATTAATAGAAGAAGCATCTAAAACTGCCCTTTTATTATTATAAACTTTAGCTTCTAGGATTGCATTATTAGCATTAAATAGTTATGTTGTTTTAAACTCTAGCTAGATACAGAAAGGAATTAGATTATATAGCCTAGTAAATATCTGCCTACCTATAAACCTTTACTGCCCTTGCTTATGCAATTAACCTAGCCTACGCGTAATAAAGAAGTAGAGCTAGATATTAAACAACGCAACGCACTATAGGAAAAGGACTAATTTTAGCAGTTATGCAGCCTAACAATCTACTGCATTAGGGGTTTGCTAAGGCTACTAAAATAATACAAATCTTCTATTATCTACAGTCTAAAGACACTTAAATTGTTCTTCTGCCTATTTATTAAGAAGTCTAGAATAGTTCTAAAGGAGGTCTGTTTAGCTACTATTGCTCTAATTTTAGCAAATGCTTTTTATTTTAATATAAAAAGGAAAAAGAATAAGTTCTTTTTAACTTCTATCTATAAAATTAAGCAGTTAATTAAAGACAAGCAAGCCTTACAGTTAGACGCTAAATATAAAACTAAAGCATTAGTAAACCTCTAAAACCCCCTAAAATTGCTATTAATAAGGTAGAGGAGTAGGAAGTAGAGGAAATACTTGCTAGCAAGCTCTACTAGAAAACGCTTAAGTACTAAGTAAGATAAGTAGGACATAACTCTAATCTAGTCTAGTACAAGGCTTTAAATTTTATAGGTTCTCTCTATAAATTAAAGGCTTTTTATAATAAGCATCTAAATTAGCTAGAACCTCTAAGGGCTTTATAAAAGTAAATTAAGGCTTTTAAAGCTAGTATAAAAGGTATAGATTACTTAGCAGATAATAAAGTATAAAAGTAAAAAGTTAGATTATATTTTTACATAATATTATTATAACTCTATAAACATGTTGCTTAGGAGATCTAATAGTAAGCTATTAGACACTTTTAGACTTTTCTTTTTCTCCTCCTCTACCCTTCTTTCTCTTCTTCTTCCTCTTCTCCCTCCCCTTTAGACTTCTCTTAACCCCGCTCTACTTTATCCTTAGCTGTCTAAGAGCGCTATAATGTCTGCTTAAAAGTTAGACACTAAAGCCTCTAGGGCTAAAACTTATTAGAGCAGCTTAGTATTCTAGTAGAATAAGGCCACTTAAACACTAGCTATAGAAAGCCTAGCTTCCTAACTCTTTATAACCTATGCTACCTGCGCTAGGCTTTAAGCAGACTTTAAAATAGCCTTAAAAGCCCCCTTTTTATCTTCCTTACTCCCTGCGTTTTAGGCTGCTGCCTACAGCTTAAGATAGCCCTACAGGACTAGAAACTCCTCCTTGCAATATAAAAGAACCTACGCGCGCATTAGTAACTTATAACCTAGTAGTATTAAACTATATTTGTATAAGATTATATTTTTTATTATATAAAGTGTAATATTTACACTTCTTTAATCTAAGGGACTAATAGGAAAACTTAACTTACTAGCTATAAGTAAGAGCATAGGCAGCCTAAAGGCAGATAACTTAAAACGCCTCTAAAGAGGCTCTAGAAAGAGGGCAGAGCAGCATAGTAAATTTATTTAATACTATAATTAGTTAGCAGACTAAGCTATAAGTCTTAGGTGTATAATAATACTTATAAAGTAGAGATTTAGATAATAGCTAAAAAAAAAAAAACTAACAACATTAACTAGACTATATAAGTAAGGCAAGCAAACACTTATTGCTATAAATAATAAATTTGCTATATTAATAATAACTATATTGCTAGTTACTACTAAACAAAAACTTTATAATAAAGGCATTATATTAGTATTAGGTTTTTAGTCTATTTCTTAGTAACAGAAATTTTAGTTATAATAGTTGTACTTATTATATCTTATCTAAATTAGTTTTAAAGTAGTTCTAAATACTTTCTAAACACTATAGATAAGAACTATTAGCCTATAAAAAAAAGAGTAGTATAATAACTCTTACAAATTGTTTCTATCTTAGGTTGTTTAGAACCTATCTAAAGGGTCCCTGTATTAGCCCTGACCATAACTTAACCTAGTCCCCTGCAGTTACCCCTATTCCTTTATGTATTTAGTCGCACCTTGCCCCTGTAGCTAGCTTAGTAGTTTTCTGATATCCTTTTGTACAAGGCCTATAGGTGTTAATGGCATTCCCAGGTTCAGAGTCCCCACGCACTCCCATATGCCTCTGAGTGGATTCCCACCGCATTCAGACCCATTGTCTTGCCTGCGCTGTTACACATGTTTCTTTAAAAGTTTTATATTTTATTTAAAAGCTTAGAGTGTAAGCTGTATCTAATATTCTTTTAGCACGTCTAAGTAGTGTTGTTAGGAATGCATTAGTGTAGAAAAAGTAGTTTAGTAGCGTCTTAGTAAAAGTAAGTAACTTAGGTGTGTAAGCAACTCGCCTGTAAAGTACGTTATTAAATAAAAACACATTTATAAAAGTAGATTTATAGCTGTAACTATAGACATAGATAGAAAGTAGATAGCTAGTAAGTAATCCTGTTTAGCACTAGTGCTAGACTAGTCTCTAACGCAAGTATATAGGGTTTAGAATGTATCTAGCTAAGCTTAATTCTATATAAAAGAATTAGCGCATCTATTATATAAGCTGCATGCTTTTCTGCTATGTACACTTTTATTAAAGCATCCCCTGTGCAGCAGGGACTAGAGATAAGACTGCTTACTATTAAATTATAATAGCAGACCTAATTACTGCAGTAGATAAGAATAAATATATTAAGCTTTATACTAAACTTTAAAGTATAACTTTTTTATAAGCTTACTTTTACTATTTTATAAGCTTACTTTTACTATTTTATAAGCTTACTTTTACTATTTTATAAGCTTACTTTTACTATTTAATAGTAATTTAACAGTAGATAACACCCTACTTAGTATTACTTACTAGGCAAAGCATAAGAAGCACTTAGTAATTAAAGTAAGTATTAATAACACTTACTTTTTTTTAATTACTTTTATAAAGGCTTTATAATATTATACTATTATAGTAAAACAGATAGGCTTAAAGTTAAACTTATATAGCAGGTAACTTTATTTTTTACTAGCTATTTTTAGGTATGTTCTCTAATTACTTTTAATACACCTTAT
Source organism: Lindgomyces ingoldianus (assembly GCF_010093535.1). Taxonomy (NCBI): domain Eukaryota; kingdom Fungi; phylum Ascomycota; class Dothideomycetes; order Pleosporales; family Lindgomycetaceae; genus Lindgomyces; species Lindgomyces ingoldianus. The sequence goes on from NW_022985200.1 coordinate 315,071, forward strand.
ATACGCTACTAATAACACTGTAGTGCTATAGCGCTTAACACTTATAATTCTTTATAATATTAGGCTTAATTAATCTTTAGTATCTTTTATACTAATAAAAATACTTCTAGTGCTGCTTATTAGTATAATTTTATAGTTTATAAAAGTTTTACTTTTTTTATATTAAGTTTTAAGGCAAATATAGTCTAATTTATATTAAATACTTTATAACATTAAATGCTTAACAAAGTAGATATAATTAATTTTAACGTACTTTACAGGCAAGTTGCTTACACACCTAAGTTGCTTACTTTTACTAAGACCTTACTACACTACTTTTTTTATACTAATGCATTTCTAATAACACTACTTAGACATGTTAAAGGAATATTAGATATAGCTTACACTTTAAGCTTTTAAATAAAAGATAACACTTTTTAAGTAACATGCTATAGCTATTTATAAAGTTTTTTAAAAAATAATAAGTAACTAACATACTAGATAACCTTTTTAAGCTAATTATATAGCTAACTTATAAAATCTAAATAATAATAAAAAGTAAGTAATTATTTAGCACATACTTAAGCTAAATATATAAGGATTTTCTCTCTAGCTAGTAGCTATAGCTAATATAGCTAATTCTTTACACACTAAGTGTAATATAAGCTATATTAGTATAAACTAGCTTAATATATTTATTAAGTGTTACTTAAAGCTTAAAGTAAAGTTTAAGTATAACTATAACTATAAAAAAGCTTTTTATAAAAATTTTATAGTAATTTAAAGCTAGTTTAACTTTATAAAAAATATTAAAGCTAAGTATAGTATTTAAAATAATAATATGTATAACTTTAATAATATAAAGTTTATAATAAGCTAAATATTTACTAAAGTAGTTATTATAAGTTTAGAGAGATAAAAACAGCTAAAAGCAGTCTAGCTAGGTAACTAAAAGTAGACAACAGCTATCTAAAGCATTAGTACTAAAAAGTAAGTTATTTTACTTTTTATTATTTTTTAAGGTAGTAACTACTTTTTAAACTAGTATAAAAATTTTTTACTTTAAAATTAAGTTATTATAATTTTTAAGCATAGCTAAACTACTAATTAGCTTAGTTTAGACTAGTTAAAGCACTTTAACATGTATATAAAAAAGTGTACTATTAGTAGCTACTATTTACTAGTTATTAATAGCTATAAAAGCTATAACTTACTTTAACTTTAGTAATACTATAAAAATAATAAAATTATTACTATTTATATACTTTTACACTTCTTACACTTTTTATAGCTACTTAATGTAAGTTATTTTACTTCTTTAAAAAAAGTATATAAGTGCTAAGCTAAAAACCTTATGTGTAACTAAATTATTTATATTATAAAAATAAAGTTTTTACTATGCTTTAAAGTAGCTAATAATGCTATAATTACTTTTAGTAATATTTAAAAAAAGTTTTAAAGCGCTAAATTAGTTTTTTTTAACTTATAATAAGTTATAATAAGCTTTAATATAAAGTTACCCACTTTATTACTACTACTACTTATATATTATAAGCCTTAGTAGTTATAAACTTTAAGTAATACTTTAAAACTTAAGTTAACGTACCTAACAGGTTAGCTAGCCACTTTTGCTAAGCCTCTACTAAAACCACTCTATTCTCTTGCAAAACAGCCTACTTTAGCCCTGTATAAAGTAATATAACATAAGATATTATTTAGAGTCTACTTTTACTACTTTTTTATATGTATGTAAGTTATGCCTAGTCTAATTACACTACTTATATTACCTTTAACTTAGCTTACCTTCTTTAGTGTGCACCTGCGTCTTTAGCTTCTTTCTATTACTACGCGCTCTAAACTTCTTTAGAGTAGTTAGACAAGCCTTATTTTTAACTATTAAGGTTTTTTTTTGCCTAAATTTGCTTTTTTTTATGTAATTTATGTTGCGTAGCAGCCTTATTTACTACTTAAAGCTTTATAATCTTCTTTTACACTAACACTAGCTTATGTGTAATAATTACTACCCCTTTTAAAACCTTTTTAAAGGCTTTTACTATAGACATTAGTAAGCTATCTACATACCTCTAAATTTTTACTTTTATAAGCATTAATTATAACTTAAATTTAAAAGTATTACTTAGAGTTTATAACTACTAGAGCTTATTATTAATAAGTAGTAGTAGTAATAGAGTATATAACTAGACATTAAAGGCTATTTTAACCTATTTTAGGTTAAATAGGACTAAACTAGCGCTTTAAAACCCTTCTTAGATATTACTAAAAGTAATTACTATATTATAAGTGTGTATAAAGCATAGTAAGAACTTAAGTTTTATAATATAAGTAATTTAGTTACATATAAGATTTTTAGCTTAGCGCCTATATACTTTTTTTAAAGAGGCAAAACAACTTATATTAAAAAGCTATGAAAGGTGTAATAAGTATAAAAGCATGTAGATAGTAATAATCTTATTCTTCTTATAGTACTACTAAAAATTAAGTAAGTTATAGCTTTTATAGCTGTTAATAATAAAAAGCTAATAAGCGCTTATAACTTTTTTTTTATATACTTATTAAAGTGCTTTAACTACTGCAGCTTAAGCTTATTTATTATCTAGCTGTTTTTAAAAACTATAATAACTTAGTTTTAAAGTAGATTCTTTTTTTTATACTAAGCAAAAAAGTAATAGCAGCCTTTAAAAATAATAAAAAGTAGAATAGCCTACTTTATTATATTAATGCCTTAAATAACTGTTGTCTACTTTTTATTACTTTACTATATTACTTTTAGCTGTCTTTGTTTTTCTAAAGCTATAATAACTACTTTAGTTAATATCTAGCTTATTATAAAGCCTAACTTATTAAAGTTATATGTGTTTTTATCTTAAATACTATACTTAGCTTTTATGTTAGCTACTAGGCAAAACTAGCCCTAAATAACTTTTAAATTCTTATAAAGCGCTTTTTTATAATTATACTTATAATTAAACTTTATTATAAACTTAAGGCAGTGCTTAACCTACATACTAGGCTAGTTTAAGCTAACCTAGCCTAGATTGCGCTCTATGCGCAAGAAATTAGCTATATTAGCTATAGCTGCAAGCTTAGAGGAAAATCTGCATGTAATAAGCTTAAGTATGTACTTAATAACTACCTTTTTTTTAAGCTTAGTTAGATTCTTTAATTTAGGCTAGCATTCTGCTTCTAAAGGCTGTCTAGCGCGTTAATTGCTTAGTGTTGTGTAAAAGACATTATAAATAGCTATAGTATGTTATAAAAAAAGTTTTAAGTCTTATTTAAAAGCCTAAAAAGTAAGCTATATCTAATATTCTTTAGAAGATTTAATCTAGTGTTGTTGTTAAAGCATTATATAGATAGGTAGAGTGTGGTAGAGGCTTGGCAAAAGTGGCTGGCTAACCTGTGTAGCCGGCTAACCTGTTAGGTACGTTATAATTAATACTTATAAAAATAAAAATTTAGAAGCATATAAATAGTTTACTAACTTTTATAGTTAAAGTGTTTAAAAAAGTTTTAAAAGAAGTAGTAATAATTATGCATAAGCTAGTATTAGTGTAATAAAAAATTACTAAGCTTTAAGCAGCTAATAAGGCTACTATATAATATAAATTACATAAAAAAAAGTAAATTAAAGTAGAAAAAACTTTAATAATTTAAAAAAGCTTACACTTAATAGCTTTAAAAAAGTTTAAAGCACATAGTAATAAAAAAAAAGGTAAAGAAATAAGTGTAAGCTAAAGTAGGTAAGCTATTCTAAAGATGCTAACGTACTTTATAGGCGAGTTGCTCACACACCTAAGTTGCTTACTTTTGCCAAGACCCCACTAAACTACTCTTCCTACACTAATGCATTCCCCACAACACTACTTAGACGTGCTAAAAGAATGTTAGATATAGCTTACACTCTAAGCTTTTAAATAAAACATAAAACTCTTAAAGAAATGTGCTATAGCTATATGCAAGGTCTTATAAAAAATAACAAATAACTATAGCGCTAGATAACCTTTATAAGCTAATTCTACAGCTAAATTATAAAGGCTAGGCAATAAAAAAAAGCAGGTAATTATTAAGACTATACTTAAGCTATATGCGTAAGGAATTTCCTCTTAAATAGCATTTATAGCTAATATAGCTAATTCTTTGCGCGCTAAGCATAATCTAGGCTATGTTTACATAAACTAGCCTAGTATGTTTATAAAGCATTATTTAGAGCTTAAAGTAAAGTTTTAAGCGCAAGTATAGTTAAAAGATATCTAGCTAATTATAAACTCTATCTTACTAAAGTTATACATGTTATTATTCTAGATACTATACTTAGCTTTAATATTCTTTATAAGGCTAAACCTGCTCTAAATTACTCTAGAACTTTTATAAAAAGCTCTCTTATAGTTATACTTACGCTTAAATGTTACTTTAAGCTCTAAATAACACTTTACAAACATACTAGGCTAGTTTATGCAAACATAGCCTAAATTACGCTTAGCGCGCAAAGAATTAGCTATATTAGCTATAAATGCTATCTAAGGGGAAATTCCTTACGCATATAGCTTAAGTATAGTCTTAATAATTACCTGCTTCTTTTTATTACCTAGCTTCTATAATTTAGCTATAGAATTAGCTTGTAAAAGTTGTCTAGTGCTATAGTTATTTATTATCTTTTATAGAACCTTATATATAGCTATAGTATATTTTTTTAAGAGTTTTATGTCTTATTTAAAAGCTTAGAGTATAAGCTGTATCTAACATTCTTTTAGCGCGTCTAAGTAGTGTTGTGGGGAATGCATTAGTGTAGAAAGGGTGGTTTAGTAGGGTCTTAGCAAAAGTAAGCGACTCAGGTGTGTGAGCAACTCGCCCATGAAGTACGTTATAAATAGTGCAATTAGACTAGGTATAACACATAAATGTATAAGTAAAAAGTAGAAGTAGTATCTAAATAATATTCTAGGCTATACTATACTATATAGTGCTAGAGCAGGTTGTTATAGGCTATAATAGAGTTTATTAGAGTAGAGTCTTAGCAAAAGTAAGTAACGTAGGTGTGTAAGCAACTTGCCTGTAAAGTATGTTACTTAAAATAATAATATTATTTTTACTATAAATACTACTAAGTATTTTTGTTATAACCCTACTATATTAACTCTTTAAGGTTAAAAAAAGTAGTTAAACTTTTTTATATTATCTACTTTTTTTTTCTAAAGTTATAACGTACTTCATAGGCGAGTTGCTCACACACCCAAGTCGCTTACTTTTGCTAAGACCCCACCCTAACAAACTCTATTATAGCCTATAACAACCTGCTCTAGCACTATATAGTACAGTACAGCCTAGAATATTATTTAGATACTACTTCTGCTTCTTGCTTACACATTTGCGCGTTATGCCTAGTCTAATTGCACTATTTATAGCGCCTTTAGGATAGCTTACCTACTTTAGCTTACACCTGCTTCTTTACCTTCTTTCTATTACTACGCGCCTTAAACTTCTTTAAAGCTGTTAAGCACAGGCCTTTTTAAATTATTAAAGTTTTTTTTACTTTAATCTACTTTCTTTTATGTAATTTATGTTACATAGTAGCCTTATTAGCTACTTAAAGCTTAGTAATTTCCTGTTACACTAACACTAGCTTATATATAATTATTACTACTCTTTTTAAAACCTTTTTAAACACTTTAACTATAAAAGTTAGTAAACTATTTATATACTTTTAAATTTTTATTTTTATAAGTATTAATTATAACTTAAGTTCTAAGGTATTACTTAAAGTTTATAACTACTAGGGCTTGTTATATATAAGTAGTAGTAGTAATAAAGTGCATAACTTTACATTAAGGCCTATTATAACTTATTATAAGTTAAAAGAAACTAATCTAGCGCCTTAAAACCCTTTTTAGATATTACTAAAAGTAATTATAGTATTATAAGCTACTTTAAAGCATAGTAAAAACTTTATTTTTATAATATAAGTAATCTAGTTATATATAAAGTTTTTAGCTTAGCACTTATACACCTTCTTTAAAGGAGTAAAACAACCTATATTAAGTAGCTATAAAAAGTGTAATAAGTAAAAAAGTATATAAATAGTAATAATTTTATTATCTTTATAGTATTACTAAAAATAAAGTAAGTTATAGCTTTTATAGCTATTAATAACTAGCAGATAGTAGCTACTAATAGTACACTTTTTTATATGCGCGTTAAAGTGCTTTAACTAGTCTAGACTAAGCTAATTAGTAGTCTAGCTGCGCTTAAAAATTATAATAACTTAATTTTAAAGTAAATTTTCTTTTTTATACTAGTTTAAAAAGTAGTTACTACCCTAAAAAATAATAAAAAGCAAAATAGCCTACTTTTTAGCATTAATACTCTAGATAGCTGTTGTCTACTTTTAGTTACCTAGCTAGACTGCTTTTAGCTATTCTTATCTCTTTAAACTTATAATAACTACTCTAGTAGATATTTAGCCTATTATAAACTTTATTTTATTAAAGTTGTATATGTTATTATCTTAAATGCTATACTTAGCTTTAATATTTTTTATAAAGTTAAACTAGCTTTAAATTACTATAAAATTTTTATAAAAAGCTTTTTTATAGTTATACTTACACTTAAACTTTACTTTAAGCTTTAAGTAACACTTAATAAATATATTAAGCTAGTTTATGCTAATATAGCCTATATTATACTTAGCGTGTAAAGAATTAGCTATATTAGCTATAGCTGCTAGCTAAAGAGGAAATCCTTACATATCTAGCTTAAGTATGTGCTAAATAATTACTTACTTTTTATTATTATCTAGCTTTTATAAGTTAGCTGTATAATTAGCTTAAAAAAGTTGTCTAGCATATTAGTTACTTATTATCTTTTAAGAGACTCTGTAGATAGCTGTAGCATGTTAGTTAGAAAGTATTATGTCTTATTTAAAAGCCTAAAGCATAAGCTACATCTAACATTCTTTTAACACGTTTAAGTAGTGTTATTAGAAATGCATTAGTGTAAAAAGAGTAGTGTAGTAGGGTCTTAGTAAAAGTAAGCAACTTAGGTGTGTGAGCAACTTGCCTATAAAGTACGTTAAAGAGCCTCTTAAAGAAATAGTATACTGTCTAGCTTTTATTTAATTAATGTTTACTACTAATTTACTTTTATAATAGCTCTACTACATCTTTAAAAGTTGCACTAGTAGCACTAAGGTATACACTTTACTTTATATACTTATAATAGCTATTTTAATATAATAAGTTTTTTATTATTAATAGATATAAATATTACTTAGTAAAAAAAAATTATTACTTTTTTAGTATAAAAAGTAGACCTATGTTAGCAACTTTAAGATCTCTTATAAAAAAAAAGTTAAGCATTATTAAGCAAGAACTAGTAGTAAATAGGTAAATGTTACTCTTAATAGTGCTTTAATAGTGTTGCATTAGTGTTTAGCAGAAGTAAGACAGGTGCAGGACTGGTCCTAGACTTAATAATTATAAAAAGTTGTGTAATATTTAATTTAAAACTAGATAGGGAGCTTTTATACACTAACTCTAGTTGTTCTTAGGCTAAGATGCACCAGTCACGACTTAAGCAGGGGGCATCGGAGCTCGTCGGGCTGGTGCAATGCCGAGCCTCCGATGGTGCACCTTTGGCGTTTTATCTCACACGGAAGAGTAGAACGATCCTGTGAACCGTTATCGATAAACATATCACGGATAAGTGCATCTGGCGGGAACAACGTGTCAGTGAAACCGCCTCCAACGCTGTCCGCACAAGGTCACAAGACGACCTGGGCGTACATTTCTACTCTAAAACTATTCTCCCCTCCTGACCAGAACAGTTTATGCTCATCGTTAAAATGCGCCTCCTCAAGTCGCAAATAGACCAGAAGCATGGCTCAGGCTTTGCAACCCTCCTACCAGAGGAGCCTGAGGATATGGTAACCTTTCTGTCTTCATATTTCCATATAAATTCATTCTGACAACAACATTCAGTGGCACGCCTACAACATAATCCAACCCTCAGACCGTCTCCGCGCCCGCGCCATCCGACGCGTCACAAAGACCTCAGATAGCGGTTCTGTCGCTTCCACGCGCATTACCATGGATCTCACGATCTCAGTAATCTCGACTGATTTCGACATTGGCAGCGGCCAACTGCATGTCGCAGGCAAGGTCGCTTCCGAAAACGAGCACGTCAAGCTCGGTTCACATCACACCCTCGACCTTGAACTGCAGCGAAAATTCACATTAGAAAAGGGTAATGGCTGGGATTCAGTAGCTCTGGGGTTACTGCGAGAGGCGTGTGATTCTGAGAAGCGTGCAGAGTTATGGGCGGTAGTAATGGGTGAAGGAATAGCGAATATTTGCGTAATCACAGAACACCAAACCATCCTTCGTCAACGCATTGAGGTCCCTGTCCCGCGGAAACGGAAAGGCGTAATAGACGGACACAACAAAGCCATGGACAAATTTTTCAGTACCACGCTCTCGACTCTCCTCCGCCATCTCGACCTTGCCAACTCATCACCCCAAACGGACAAGACCGTGCCCTTGCTCCTCGCAAGCCCAGGTTTCCTTGCGCAGACATTTCTATCATATCTCAAGGGCGAGGCAATCCGGACAACGAATAAACCATTACTAGCCATAATACCGAGCATAATGGTCGCGCATTCCTCGTCTCCACATGTACACTCTTTGTCAGAGGTCTTGGCTTCACCAGCTATTAGATCGACGTTGTCCGACACGAAATACGCACGAGAAACAGCACTCATGGACAGATTCCATTCACTTCTTAGACAAGACGATGGTCGCGCGTGGTATGGACCTAAAGAAGTTGAGCAGGCGGTAGAGAAGGGCGCCGTAGGCAGAGGAGGCGGCGTACTGTTAATCTCAAATGCCTTATTCCGTGCTCAGAATGTAGCAGAAAGAAAGCGTTGGGTGGGATTAGTAGATCGGGTAAGGGAAGTTGAAGGCGGAGAGGTCCGAGTATTGAGCTCGTTGCACGAGAGCGGAAAGCGGTTAGAGGGGCTAGGGAACATCGCTGCTATCCTTACCTTTCCCCTAGAAGATCTGGATGAGGAGGAAGAAGGGATAGGAGGTGGACAGGACGATGATGCGGATATGGTGATCTAAGAAAGGGAGGTCCTTTTCCAAAACAGCGATATGAAGCTCATAATATCTTTTGGATTCCATTCGATGCACACTAGTAGCCACACCCTAAAAGAAGTAAACATTATTGGGTATCCAACGCCTCGAGATAATAAATGTGACTGTTCCCTCATACAACGATTGGAGGGGAAGACCATATTGTCTCATCGCTATTCAACATTGCGGTAACATCTTGAGTGGAAAGTCCGAACTCGCTGAATGAACCAAGAGACTTTGGTGAGTGACTTTTTATAGGAGCAATGCCTGGTTTCGATTGTTGGAAGGCTGGCTTCTTTATTAGAGATTTTATAGCGGCGTCGGAGGAAGGTTTGCGCTTGAGCGTGAGCTGCTTCGGGGGCGCTAGTGCTGGAGGCATTGCAGACTTGGGTTTCAAGTCCTGGGAAGGTCGTGATGGAGAAAACGTCGATGTTTGCACATTGGACCTTCCATTAAGCCACGGGAGTCTTCTGGGCGACTTCTTATGGGACATTGAAGGTGGGATTTGAAGTGGACTGTGCGGTTTAGTGTCCTCTAGATCGGATAGAGAGAAATCTAACTCTTGAGTGGAAAACAACATTATTGAATTAGCATGGGTGGCATGCTTGTCCTGCAAAACCGTATTATCTGAAGATAGCTCTCGGGCAATTTGCGTCTGGCTATCAAGGAAATCATCCCAACCATCTGGAAAAAGAGGGGTAACCAGGGTATCTGGTTTATGTGGTGCTGGAGAGTCCATTATTCTGGATGCAGGGAGCCTGGGTAGTTTAAAACTTGCACTTAGGTCCGACAATGGCATGGCTTTTGATATTGGCTTTGCAGACTTGAAGCTTCTCAGTGGTCTGGTAGTGCGCCCTAGGACTGAAGGCATCCTGAATCCATCCTGAAGTGTATTTCGGGGAGTGGGTTGGTAATCGACGTCGGTAGATACTCGTATGGGAAATTGCTTCCTTTGGAAGGAATAGTGGGCCTCATTACGATACTTTGCGGAAAATGGAACTCGCGTTAGAACCGCGTTAGAACCCTCCAATTGACCATCCAGTACAATGCATTCTAATCTCTCCGTTTCAACTCTTAAGATGCGCAACTGACTGCTTTTCAACAGTTTGCTAGTGGTGTTGAGGTCTCGGAGGAGCGTCACAGTACACCCCGCTTTGATGCGCAGTCTATGGGGCGGCAGTGGGGTAGGGTTCAACTTATGTAGGAGAGATGGTGCCGGGTTCCAATAGGAAAGGTTCGTGGAAATATCTTGCGAGAGTAGCTCGATCAACGGACCGGGGAGCCCTCCAAGGGCATCGTCGATAGTCTTGTTAATAGGACCGTGTAATCGTAGGAAGTCCACGTCTTCCTTGGGAGTAACCGGCTTGAAAGATTTAGAGACCGGACTCTTTGGTGTTGGGGGTTGTGGGTCGGGAACTAACTCCAGCATTCCCTCAACAGTATCCGACATAGCTAGATCATGCGCTTCAAGCAGCACGTCGTCATCCAAATCATCATCAATCCACTGGTCGCCGCTCGACTGCTTATCTAAAACGGACAAATCTAACTCGGCATCGTCGCCATCACTATTGTCCAAGGGCTCCTTCTCCATCGTGTCCGTAACTTGCTCCAGCTTCTTCCGAAACCCCTCCTCCTCCCTCTTCTCCTCTTTGTCCCTACTCCGGAGCCCCAAGAAAGCCTCCATGCCGTTCCTCATCTTCTTCTGTGTGTGACTGTATCCGATCAACTGCGTCGCCAATCCCATTCCTAATTGCTTCCTTGCCTGCCTCTCCTTCCGTTCCCTCTCTTCGCGTTTGGTTTTCGCGGTTTTTCGCCTCTCTTCTTGCTCTCGGGCTTTCGTGGCGCGTTGATCAAGTTTGAGGGCGCGCTCTAGCTGGCGCTGTTCGGCTTCGGAGAATCGTGGGCCATGCCTCTTGTATTCCTTCTTGACTTCGCGCGAGGTTTGAGCGATGTGGGTCGGCAGGGCAGCCATGATGGGCGCGTCGCACGATGGAATGGGGGTTGGTGTTGAGAAATGCACCGCAGAGCGGGTATTGAGTCACCGGAGGCCTGTGCGACCCGTTGGCGGTTAGTCTCGAAAATGACGCGGAAGCACGTGGAAACCCCAGCGTGGACCCAGCCTCCTTCACCATCCTTCACTCCGAAGGATCATATCGTCGTGGCAACCTAGTATCCCGTCCTTGGTGTGTCTCGATATTCTATGAAGGGATAGAGTCCGCAGTTGTTGGCTACGGCCTCTTTCAATTTCGATATCACGAGTCTCCTCCACAAATGCCTCGGTCCCCTCGAAAGCCCCTGATTAGGTACCACCCAAGCTCCCAGGCCTCAAGCTTAACAAGGCTGGGCTGAAGCCAAGGCTGTGAAAGCCCGCTCATGACTCGCGCTGGCAGTACTCCGCAGACCGACGACCCCGGGAAAGGTCATCCACCTCCCATTCGCCTTCGGATCTCAGGCTCTGCCCCACCTTCTCTCTTAGCCTCGCCAAAAGCAGAGTCTAGCATCAGAGTTAGCCAGGCAAGCGGTCGTCCCCGCAGTGGGAGCGGTGCAGCCAGAGCAACTTCCGCACTTGAAGCTGCCTATCCGAAAAGGTGCAGTTCGAAGCATGATTAAGAATGCATTTTGGTCCTCTCTCGGCAGGCACTGCTTCGCAAATACTTCATTTCTGCCTGGCTAAGCGGGGCTCAAGAAAATAGAATGGCGTTCACTTTGAAAGGTGTTGCGTACATCACTGGCGCTGGATCTGGTGAGTCTGAGGTTCCGTAACCTTCCTCGTAGTGCCTCAGAAGTTGACACCTTCACGAGGCATCGGTCAGTTTGCAGCATATGCACTTGCTCGACAAGGCGTCCGATCTTTCGCCCTGCTCGACCGAAATCCCGTCACCTCTACCGTGACCGAGCTCAACAAGAAATACCCTGACATTTCCGTCAAGGAAATTCGACTCGATGTAGCAGATGAATCCGCTGTGAACGACAGCATCCTGCAAACAGTCAAGGAGTTTGGCCGGATAGACTACGCTGTGAACAACGCCGGCATCGGGGGCACACTCAAGACCACAGACCAGGTCGATCTAGACGACTTTCAGAGAGTTCTTGCTGTCAACACAACCGGAGTCTGGATGTGCCAGCGAGCCCAGATTCGGCAGATGCTGAAGCAGGAGAAACCTTCAGAATTTGAGCGCTCGTATCGCGGATCGATTGTAAACACGGCGTCAATGTACGGAACTCTCGCTCCTTCCCTGAATGTGCCCTCGACGGCATACTGCACGAGCAAACATGCTGTGGTCGGATTGACGAGGGCGGACGCAATTGCATTTGCTCCGCAGGGCATCAAGATCAATGCAATCTGCCCGGGTTATGTTGCGACTCCCCTGATTGCGAGCAGCATGAACCAGAATGATGTCATGGAGAGGGAGCGAATGAAGATACCTCTCCAACGTCTGGCGAATATGGAGGAGATTGGCGACTCAATTGCTTTCTTGCACTCAGAAGCAAGCAGCTACATGGTGGGCGCTTCGTTGGTTGTTGATGGAGGCTTTACTATCCAGTAAGGAGAGGTGAACGGTGAAGGGGATGCTTAGTTAGGAATTAGAACTGTACAAAGTCGATTAACTAAAACCGAAGTGGAGTCTGCGCTAGAATGAATGCTCGATTCGTAAAGTAGCCTCCGCTGCCTCCCAGTCGAATCTTGACTCCATCAGATGCTCGTCGCCACTCCGGTAGTGACAAGTCTGGAAACGCCCAACCTACTATTCAGGGGACTTAGATTTGTCGTACGTCTGTTGAATCTCCTGATCATAGGCTGTTTTTTCGTGGCTCTACACTTTCAATGCGGCTCAGAAACGTGGTGGGGTGCACAACTAGACACGAATTTCTTAGTGCGGTACAGCGGAAATGCTTTACCTTCGCAAAATGCAGTACGAATAAGGAATCCTTCATTCGGCTACGTCCACGAATCGTGCATCTTTCCCCGGATATTGTCCCTGGCCCGGCTGTTACAGCCCACAAGCTGACTCGTGTTATAAGGCATTTGGATTTTGCATGACTCCCTTGGGTAGACAGAGAGAGCTACGATATAAAGGTCTTTTTGGGAGCTTCACCTGCAGCTTATCGTTCGTGTTTCTCTGCTTGCTATCTACTCTCCCCTCTGTTCCCGCTAGCCAGTATATTGCGTGAGTTAGGACGATCAGCACACTTTGCTCCGCCTATTGATTCGGTAGTTGCTCTTCAGGCTCTCGCACCTGCACAAGACATCCATCTTTGTTGAGTATCTTTTCCCTGATTGCTTTCTTGCTTTCGCTCGAGCATATCAATTCTATAGCCCTTTGCACAATGGCAAATTTTATTGTTCCGTCTACGAACCGGCCTGAGACAGATACTCAGCATCGGTTACAAGGACCAATTCACGCCCAGCGACATGTCCGCGTCATTTGCATTGGAGCCGGAGCATCTGGCCTCTTGATGGCATACAAACTGCAGCGCCACTTCACAAACTTCTCTCTCACCGTCTATGAGAAGAACCCAGAGGTGTCCGGAACGTGGTGGGAAAATCGATATCCAGGGTAAGTCAAATTGGAGGTGGGAGCATCTCACCCCAAGTCTACCGACTTGGCAACACCTTTCCCGCGGCAAAGGCATATCAGAACCGAGCTAAGACGGGTTAGGTGCGCATGCGACGTCCCCTCGCACAACTACACATGGTCATTTGAGCCCAAGCTCGATTGGTCTGCTGTCTATGCCAGTTCCAAAGAAATCTTCCAGTACTTCAACGACTTTGCGCAGAAATATGGTCTACACAAGTTTTGCAAGATCGAACATCAAGTCATTAGCGCATACTGGAATAATGAGAATGGCGGTTACGACGTGCATATCAAGGACTTGAAGAGGAACGAAACCATCCTCGACCATTGCGACATTCTCGTCAACGCCGGAGGAATTTTGAACAATTGGCAATGGCCTGCTATCCCAGGACTCAGCAAGTACAAGGGCGTGCTTTTGCACACGGCTAATTGGGATGAAAAAATTGATCTTCACGGGCGCCACGTTGGATTGATTGGCAATGGGTAAGGCCCTGCGGTCGTCAAAAAGGCTCTCCTCACTTACTTTATCCAGCTCTTCCGGTATCCAAGTCCTTCCCACGATCCAGCCCCACGTTAGAAAAGTCACCACCTTCATTCGCGAGCCAACCTGGGTGTCGCCTGTCCAGGGCCTTGAACAGCACGTCTTCTCCGATAAGGAGCGCCTCGACTTCGCGACGAAACCCAATGTCTTGACTGAGTACAGGCAGAATGTTGAAAGGGGTTTGAACGGCCAGTTTGGGATATTTTTAAAGGGAACAAACACAAACAACGACACTGAAGTGTACTTTAGGCAGCAGATGACAGAGAAGTTGAAGAACCCATATCTGGAAGAGCGGCTGATTCCCAATTGGCACGTCGGCTGCCGTCGCTTGACGCCTGGCGTTGGCTACTTGGAGTCTCTCGGGAAGGAGAACGTTGAGGTCGTCTACGGCGAGATAAATCAAATTACCGAGAAGGGATGCCTTTGCGACAATGGCAATGAATACCCAGTCGACGTGCTCATCTGCGCAACCGGCTTCAACACCTCCTTCAAGCCCCGATTCCCTATCGTTGGTCCCAGTGGTAAAAACCTGCAAGACATCTGGAAGGACGAAGCGCAATCGTACTTCGGCATCGCGGCCGCCGAATTTCCTAACTACCTCATCTTCCTCGGACCTAACTGCCCCATTGGAAACGGCCCCGTACTCTCTGCCATCGAATGTCAAGCCGACTACATGCTCAAGCTGATCGATCGATTCCAGACAAACAACATCTCGCAGTTCGCTCCAAAGGCCGAAGCGGTCGCAGACTTCATCGCGCACAAAGACCGATTCATGCAAAAGACTGTCTGGCACGACCCCTGCCGATCCTGGTACAAGGGTCGACCCGACGGCCCCGTCACGGCTCTCTGGCCTGGCAGCACCCTGCACTACATCGAAGCGATGATGGAGTTGCGCCTCGACGACTGGGACATCAAGTACAACGGTAATCGATTTGCCTGGCTCGGAAATGGATATAGTCAGACTGAGCTTGACCCCACAGCCGACTGGGCATACTATATTCGTGAAAAGGATGACGACGAGCCCATTTCAAGGGGACGCAAGTTGCGGCTTATCAATCGTAGTGGGACTGTGCAGGCGAATGTTGGAGTCAGCTTTACCGGGAAGAAGGTAGAGGAGGCTGCCGCTGCTGAGTCGAAGCTTTAGCTTCAGCTTCAAGTTTGAGTTAGATTTCCTGATGTCGGATGGTCGGCGGGGAAAAGAACCGAGATATCGGTAGTTGGCTGGCACGGGCAGCGGTGTTCGGTGTGAACGGGTGTTTGAAGTTGCCACATGGACTCTCGAAATGAAGAGACGTGGAGTGCCACTTGCCAGATATTTCCTTATGTCCAGCTAGCATTTCTAAATATCTAATGTAAATATACATTGTCTTGTCTACACGCAACTTGAATGCTGACGATGCTCACTTACAAGCTACATTAGCATATGCTCACATCCCGAGATGCCTTGAAACATAGTACTCTCTCTCTCATCTTTTCATTGTAGCTGACACTGAGAATGCGATTCTTAACCAATAGCGGCTACAAACACCCCTTAAAACAACTCGCCGCTATGTCAGCTAGCTGTGCGTAGGCCCTACTCCATTCGGTTATTTCCTCGATCTCATCGCCAAAATATAGTAACGCCAAATGCCATGGTTTCTCCAACGCACATGGATCCGTCATCGCTAACACACCCGCCCCCGCAACGCAACCCCAAATTTATTCCAATGAAGATCTCAGCACAGCGCTATTGCGCAAGTGAAACGAAACTGGGTGTTTTGCCGACAGAACAGCAGGCCGCTTACATGACTGCCAAATCCCGCCAAGCCCAACCACTATTGGCGGTTAGCGGAGCTTGCACTCAGACATGTTGCGGGGAGCCGATGACAAGTTGCGTGAGCCCCACGGCCGCCCATTTTTTACTCGTCCCACAGCCGCGAACCTGCTGGCTCCCTCTTTGAAGTTTGTTCAGCGGGCTGGAAAGGCTGGGCCTACAGTGGAGATCCGTAACGGCCCGAGCGGTCGCGCATCACGGACGGAGGTTCAGAACTGCGTACCTGGCGACCCTTTCTGTCATGGCTTCAGTAATAGGGCTCGACGTGGAAGGCTGAGCAAGATCTGCTGGTTGTGAATGGCGGAGGGCGACGGGACGGAGGGAGAATTATGCCGACCTAAGAATTTCGGATAACTCTATTTTGGATACGGTGGGTGTCTGTAAGTTAGTAGTCAGGCCAGGTAAGATGGATGATGATGAGCATCTGGGCAGCGTATAGAAGCCTGGGGAATCAAGCCTTTGGAGATATATAAGAATGTCATGTCTTCAAGTACATTTAGTTCTTCAGACGAAACAGAGATTTCTACTTCTCATCACACAGTCCTAGCCTCTAAATAATCTCCACGAGTTTCGCGGTTCTTCACATCTTCCTTTAAGTTCTATACCCGTTCTTCATTTACATACCATTTCAAAATGTCTACCACCAACGTGTCTACTCCAATCCCTGCTGGTCTTGAGGTTGATGCCGTGCTAACTGCGCTACACAACCATGACTTGATGATCAAGACCCTCTGCCCAGCTCTCATTTCTTACGAATTCGAGTCTGGCGATGCGAAGAGCACTGCTACCTATTCTGTAACAGACAAGAAGCCTATTGGCCAGGTATGTATCGCTTCCCTTAATGCATGGCCACCCCGAGCTCGCTCTATTAGTAGCATACTTCCTGTCCTTAAAATTCCCGTGTTAATAGCTCCTAGACAACCTACAAGCTCACACTCACCAACGTCCCCGACGGCGTCGACTCTCTCGTCAACGCCAAGCCTCCAGTGGGCGTGCTCACCATTGCAGGAAAGTGGCGTGTCAAGGACGGCAAGCTGGTCGAGGATGTAGAGATTGATGGAAATTTCATGATGAAAAAGATGGCCAAGGGAAATGTTGAGAAGACGCACCCGGAGCAGCATGGAAAGCTGTTGGAGTCAGCTAAGGCTTAGACAGTGGACTAGTGATGGAGGGGAACTACTCCCCGGGGCTTGGTTGTTGAGATTCCTATTTCGAGCATTACCATTCATCTTCTGAGGCGTTTATGCTGAGTTGGATGGATACCTGAATGTGAATGCACTGTTATGAGAAACCCGTTCGTATATGTGAAATGAAGTGAAGGTCGAATTGAATTGAAGGTCCAAACGATGAAGAACTGCAAAAGCCACGAAAGGATCAAACATTGGGTGGTGATGTTTCGCCTCATTTTCTACCCCCCCATCTATTCCTCTCCTGTGGCGGATATATTATTCTCTCTCTACCTGGGTACTCACCGTGCTTGTTCAATCATGTTCGTTGATTGGCCCACCACTCACCTAATCGCTCGCTCTGTCGTTGTTGCCTTCTGTCTACCGCAACTTTAGTTATCTGCCCTTCACCGTACCCTTTGAAATTTGACTGCCAAATCAACAATGGCGAAACCCGTTTTCTACAACGCACCCACTCGTCTCTTTCTCTCTCAGCTTTCCCAAACCCTTTCTTAACCCTTTCCCTCAGTCTCTAACTTTCTCTCCTCAACCTCCACTCTTTCTTACGAACGCTACACTCACCTACATACCGCCATCACCAAAAAGCTGCAGTTTAGCACCAACGCTTCCTTGAAAACGCCACAGCCAGAGCCCTTAGCCGAAGCTTGACATCATCCTGCACAAATACACCTGCCTTCCCGAAACAGGCAAGCGCAAAATAGGCGAGGATTGTCAGCTGCGACTCAAATGTTCCGGGGAATCGAGCACGTCGCCGGCGCACTGCGGATGGCCATGGCGGAAGAAACTGGCGCTTTCGTGGTATGTATAACCTTTCAACATATCCGAGCCTTGAAGCCTTAATCCACCCCATTGTCTGTTTCCCGCCTTTATCTAGTAAGAGGATGCGACTGTGGTAGGATTGTGCTAACACACTGTCGCTGCGAAGGAACTTGGCCTCATAGGCCTGGATAAAGTTGCTGAAAAATATCACCATAAATTTCCCGGACGATTCGGCAGGAGAAAGAAGATTAAGAAGCAGCTGAGAACGCATTCAGAGCCAAGAGTGTTGAGAGATCGTGAAGACTCTGATTCGGAGTCTGACGACGATGACCATAGGTCGATGTATGTGCCAGACAGTGACAGGGACAGAGACCGTGATAAGAGGGAAGATAGGGACAGAGACGCTTCATATGCGTCTCGTGCTGGAGATACTGGGGGTGGTGTGTACTATCCTGCTTCCTCCGCTAGTGACAGGGCGGTTCTGCGAGGAGGTGGTCGAGCATATGGGTACTTGGGCGGATATCAGGCTGCTGTACGTGTTCATTTTCGTACGTATTTTTTGCTTACCTTTCAATTGCTGAGTATGAGAGTAGCCTCGGGGACCATCACCAGCCCCTAGAGTCGCCCCACGGCCTGAGACATCAAAGTATGACGGATATGAACCATATCCCCGTGGTCGCGCCTTGCCCTCACGACGGCGTTCGTTCTCTCACTCTCCTCCCCGTCACTCCCACCGGCTTCGTTTCCACTCCCCATCTCGGCAGCGTGTGCGCTCAAAGTCGCCCAGCCATCATCGAGCCACCGCTACCATTGTAGGAGCTCTAACTGGAGGCTTCCTTGGGAACCAGGTCAACAAGGGCAGCACGTTGATGACGATCGCAGGTGCCGTGGTTGGCGGGCTTGGTGCTCGAGAGGCCGAGAAGGCCTACGACAGGAGGAAGGACAGGGAGTTTGAGGAGGAGGAGCGCCGGGAGGAGCGTCGGCACAGGAAGCGCGACTCCTACTAAACCAGACTAAACATAAGAACTAGGAATGGGAAGGACAAGTATCCTGGATCCCTCACGGACGCGTCGGCGTCGATACGAGGATGAATTGACGAAATTACAACGGCCAGTGGTATGGGTACGGCTTGCTGACCTAGGTGCATGCTAGATAATCTATACCCCCATCAGATTTTTCAATGAATGAAGCAACTCGGATGCGGGTTGTGTTTTAGATGAGACGGCTGCGGCGCTTGAGGGTGATGTGACACCAGCCACTGCACAGAGCAAGGGTCGACCGATGGACGCGGCTGAGAAGTGTGGCGGTCAGGGGTTTGAGTGGTGTGCACTGTGGACGCAGTACAGTGCACAGTGCCCAGGCCCTGATCCCGTTCTGCTTTCAATGAATAATAATAGCCGGCCACACCGGAGTTGGGTTGTGATCCCGGCAGCACGCTTTGGACGGGGTCGACAAGAGCCTCGGTGCGCACGCGGACGCAGTAGTGAATTTAGACACAGCAGCGACAGACAGCGCGCGACAAGAGACATGGCCTGCGACGAAGTCGAAATAGGGCTCGGGAAGTCCAGCGCACGAGCTCCCTCTGTCGCGTTTTAGAGTTAAGCTTCGATGCTGACACGGCTTCCAGAAGAATTGGCTGCTTCCATGTGCCCCGCCCGCCCAGCTGATGCCGCTTGATTTGTCGCAATCCTGGGACCACCCGACAGACCAAGCCTCCAGATCTCGCGCAGAGTGTCAATCGCTCCTCGTTGCATACCTAGGTACGACACCACGGGAGACCGCATCCACGACAGTTTGCCCTGCACACACCTCGCGACACTCTTCCGCAGACACTGTCCCTCGTGGCCATTGCGCTCCTCCGTCTGGCGCCACTCCGCGTCCAATCCCTTAGTCCCGGAGTCCCGCAGGCCGCCCGCGCAGCCTCCACCCACATCATCGCGCCGCCAATGAGTGCTGACGCTTGCACTCTGCCCACACTTCGCTTTATCGCCAGAGCACTTGTCGACCACAACGCCAGCCGTACGCTTCGACTCCTGCATACTCCCACCGCCATGCGGGCCCACTGAACACTACTGAATCCCCCCAAATCGCAGACCACAAGTTTTCTGCACGTCCGCTGTCCGTCTGACACCGCTCCGCTCCTCTCGCCCCCGGGCTGCGGCCACTCGCTCCTACTCTTCGCTCCCCTCTGGGCTCACGCCAACAGCTGCCATTCCCGCGATGCGCAGGTACAGGACCGGCAGCCCTGCTGCCCATGCCAGGGTTAACGGCGGGGCCATTCCAGACCCCTTCTCCATGATCCGCGCCTACGAGTCCGAGACAAACCCGACCAGGCCCATCCGCCCCTCCCCATTGACCGCTTCCACGATCCAGGGCCTGCCACTGGACTTGCTCGACCGCCTACGATCGTTCCCATTGTTCCTCTCCGCACCTGACTCGTTCCTCGCTGCAATAGGCGCGCACCTTAAGCCGCAGCTCTACCAGCCGCACGACTATATTCTCACCGAGGGTGACCATGCGAAGGCGATGTACTGGTTGGTGCGCGGTGCTGTGCGTGTCACATCTCGAGATGGAGAGAGCACATACGCTGAGCTAAAGCCCGGCGCTTTCTTTGGCGAAATTGGCATCCTGATGGATATCCCCCGCACCGCCACTATTATAGCAAACACAAGGTCTCTGGTTGTGCGACTGAACAAGGAAGACTTGAAGAAAGAACTGCCCAACTTCCCAGACGTGGAAAGAGCGATCATGGAGGAGGCAAAGGAACGCCTGTCCATCTTGGAGCGCAAGAAGAAGGAAATCGGCGGCTCCACCACAAAGGAGCTGACTAAGGCCTTCCAGCGAAACGGTAAGCGCACGCGAGACAGAGTGGACGGAGACGTGGAAATGGGCGACTCTGGCATCCTAAGAGACGGAGAGGTCGTTAGTGCCTACAAGAAGAGAAAGTCCCCGAGCCCAGGTCTCGCCGAGGCCGCAGCGTTGAGCGTTTTCGGCAGCGGGAGTGTCAATGTGAGACTTTTGCTGAAAGAACTCCCGCTGTTCTCGAGCCTCCCGGCTGACATCCTCCACTTCATCGGACTGAATGCCCACCCTTGCTCCTTCCCTCCCTTTACCGATATCGTCCAACAAGGCACTACGGGGCGCGACGTGTATTTCATCGTTCGGGGTGAGGTCGAGATCCTAAACACTAAACCACCAGAAGAGAACGGTCACGCGACCATGCATATGCGGAGGAAGTCCATTGCGGGGGGAGAACACAGCTTCTCAGAGTTGAAGGCGCGCTTGAGGGCTGGACAGTATTTCGGCGAAGTGACCAGTCTGTCCCTAGCTCCTCGCCGAACAGCAACCGTTCGATCCATCTCCTCGGTTGAATGTCTCATGATCAGCGGAGACGTCCTAAATGACTTGTGGGAGAAGTGCTCTCCAGACCTCCGCCGGCAAGTTGAGAAGGTCGCAAAAGAGCGCCTACAAGCCAATCGAGATACCGATACACACATGGCTGAAGCAATAGACAACACTCCGAAGATTGACGAGCTAGCAATTGTTGATATTATCCTACCCCGGACACCAAGGAAAAAGAGTGTGCCCACTGTCACCTTCAGCGAAACTCCTAGCACAATAGATACGCCGTTAACTCCCTCTCGAAGGGAAGAGAGATCGGTGATAGAGCCGTACGACCCAGATCCTTTCCTAAACCCAGACCTCGACAACATGAGATCGAGATCGCGAAGAGGATCTCTAGCCCCTCCAACCCCTGAGCCACCCCAAAGCACTTCAAATGGCTCGCAGCCAAAGTCTCCTTCACCCAATGGAACTCCTCTGTCTCCCTCCCCCTTACCGAAGCATTCGTCAACCCCGCCACAGCTAACAGCCGCGTACAAACGGCCGAGGATCATCCGGCGACCAAGCCGATTTGGTCAAGGAATATTCCCAGATCCGATCCTAATTGAAATCTTCAAGGGCCTTGACGTTGGCGAGCTGATGATAATGCGAAGAGTGTCGATGCACTGGCTTAAAATCATTACGACCTCGCACGATATTCTAGACAGTCTCGACCTTACTAGATACAATCGCAGAGTAACCGACCGCACCTTATCTGATATAATATGCCCCTTCGTAGGCGCCCGCCCAAGAGTCGTAGACATCAGCAACTGCTTCCATGTGACCGACGAAGGCTTCGCCGCGCTTGCAACAACATGTGGTCCTAATGTCAAAATCTGGCGCATGAAAAGCGTGTGGGATATCACTGGTCCTGCTGTCCTCGAAATGGTCAACAAGGCTAAAGGACTCGAAGAGGTCGATCTCAGCAACTGCAGAAAAGTAGGAGACAACCTCCTTGCTAGAGTGATCGGCTGGGTCGTCCCTGAACTCCCACCCCAAATGGCCGCCATGAACGCGCACGCCCAAATGAACGGTCGTCATCGCGCCTACAGCCAGCAACAGAAACCTGGGCAACCCAACCAACCCGTCCCGCAACCACTTCCCCCAGGCACCATCGTCGGTTGCCCGAAACTGCGTCGCTTAACCCTCTCCTATTGCAAACATATCACGGATCGGTCGATGGCCCATATTGCGGTGCATGCGGCGAATCGCATCGAGCAGATTGATTTAACGAGATGTACGACGATTACGGATCTTGGGTTTCAACATTGGAGTGTTTATCCATTTCCGAGGTTGACGAAATTGGTGTTGGCGGATTGTACGTATTTGACGGATCATGCCATTGTGTCTCTTACGAATGCCGCGAAAGGTTTGAGGGAATTGGATTTGGTATGTCCGAGAAATCCCCGCTCCTAACTCTCCCTACTCGCACAATCGTACAGATTTTGATGATATGAATGAATACTGATATAGTCGGTTTCAGAGTTTCTGCTGCGCCCTCTCCGACACAGCAACCGAAGTCCTAGCCCTTGGCCTCACCTCCCTCACCCACCTCAACCTCGCCTTTTGCGGCTCCGCCGTCTCCGACTCGTCCCTCCGTTCCATTTCCCTCCACTTGCTCGAGCTCAAACAACTCTCCGTCCGTGGGTGCGTTCGCGTAACCGGGAATGGTGTGGAGGCTGTCGTGGAAGGGTGCAGAGATTTAGAGTTCTTTGATGTTTCTCAGTGCAAGAATCTGGGGAGGTGGCTGGATGCGGGTGGTGTGGATGCGGTGCGATCGAGGGGAAGAAGAGTTAAGTTTGAAGTTGTGGCAGACGGGAGGTGGAGAACGGGGAAATGAGGAAGCTAGGTGCAAGTGACCAGTTAGTGCGTGGTTGAAGTTTTTTAGAGTTCGATATGTGACGCGTGCTTGAATCACGAAACGGTATAGAGCATACTACAGTTGGATCTGACAAAGGGTTTGGGCTGCGGACGTTGCGAATCGGCGTTGAGCTGTAAACCGTGCATGTGGCACAGAAGATTCGATCACGCTAGTCAAGACGAAGCTCTGGAAACTCTGTTATCTATTCTCGACTTACGACCGATTAGGAGGTAGAGTAGACGGCTTCTCTCTCTGGTGCAAGCAGGCAAATAAGCGTGGTTACAGGCGGACCATCTGGTAGTATCTGTGAATTCTTTCATAGCTACCTGGATCAGGGACCTTTTCAACTATGATACCAGCTGGCTGTTTTCTTGGGTACTATATTACATCTACACGGGATTTCGGGCTATGCGACGATATTGAATATGGATTAAGCATGGCATTCTTACGAATTCAAGCGTTTATCTGCCTTGCTTCCATACTAAAAACGCTCCATGATTTTTGCATCCAGTTGATAGGCTCTTATTGGATGGTAGGTGGAAGTTCCTCAAGGGATTTTGCTGGACTACTGAGGCATTTCAGGGAGGAGCTGATCACTATTCTGGGTATTTGCCGATAGTATAACTTCTCTTCCTTACTTGATTTGTCTTCGGTAGATGTCGCACTCAGTGCAAGCCAGAACGGGATGGCTTCTGCTCAGTAATCCGTACACGATGGACGTGTGAGTATCCTGATATCATAGTTGCCATATCTCCCAAACATCCGTCGTGCTTGCAGTAAACATTGCTTGGCCCTGATCTGGTCATTTCACAGTCACTTTTCATATAAACTTCTTCCCATACCCCTTCACAACGCCATCAAGAATATCTCTCATGCTCTTGCAGCCCTCAATCCCCACCGCCAGCATTCCCTCCACCCTCTCGTTGCGCACTCGAGTCTCCATCAACAAGACGCTAACTCTCTCCGTCTTCCCCAACGTGCCCACTGTCAGAAACGGCAACTCCTGCTCCTCGAGGCTATTCAAATCTAGCAGCGGGTCGGAGTTGTCAGATGAGGAATCGGAAGTTGCGGATGAGGCGGCGGTGCATGCGACGAGGTAGTCTGCCATGGGAATCCCGGCGTCAATGAGGGCGAGTGTGGAGGCATTTATGCATGCGGCGAGGAGGGAACCATCTTGCGAGATTATGTGCAGATGCAGGGTTATGGTGGAGTGCGGGTAGAGGTGGGTGAGGACAAGGGAGGCGTATACGCTCTTCAGAGTGTGTTCGAGTTCGGTGATCCGTCTAGAATTACGCATTATTTCAGCGAGTTTTTATTGATAACCTCAAAACGTTGGATGTATGGTGGAATAGTTAGAGTAATCTTACTTATCACCAACCCTCCTCCTCTTCCTATCTACGCCCGAGAAACCTGCGAGATTAATCTCCACCTCGAGCTTCGCCTCGTTATCTTTCCCTCCCCTCTGCCCTATCTGTCTCCCTTCTGCGGGCCCGGTAGCCGTACAGAGGATCTTGGTGTTGCCCATCTCGAGATACGAAGAGCCGTCCGCGGCAGCCTGCACACTGATTTGTGCGTGGATGCGCCGAAGCTCGTTCCAGCGCCGGCCATCAAGGCGCAGGAGCGCGAGGGTATATGTTGAGGTGTCGAGAGGCATTTTGTAGTCGATTGGTGCTCAAGGGACGGACACAGTGAAAGACATCTGAACCAACCTTACGGGTGGAAACTAGCACCAGGTTAATTATCTTAGCTGTGGTCAGAGCTTGGGGATGCAAGGGTCGAGCTGGGCAAGTCCTGCTTGCGTGAAAGCGTGTTAGCGCGCCTTGAAAATCAACCTCCCTAGCTAACGACAGAGCAAAGGGGGACGGAAGGTCTTGTGCCCCATAGCGTCTTATCTTTGGAATTGCAGAGACCCTATCTATCTCCAAACAAACTCCTGGTCTCACATGCTGCTTTCCAAAATCAAATCCCTTCTCTGTTGAGGGACCAAATTAATTTCCATCTCATCCCTCAACCTTTGGAATGGGAAGGGGTCAAAGCTTAAGGATGCAAGGGCCAGGCAGCCCCGCTTCCCACGTGAAACCGCGTTCGCATACCTTCAACCCGCTCTGACCCGTGATCAGCCTTTCACTGTCTCGCTGAAATGTTTTAAGTTGCTCTTACCAACATATTCACTCTCGTTCCACGTCAGATAGTGACCAATCTAGCGTCTGCCCGATGAGGCATAATAGGCATCTGCCTTCACCGCCAGTGCCATCCTCCGGCTCCATATTTGCCATTTTCACTATCACCAAGTGAGCCGACTTACATAATAAGAGCGACCGAGCGAGAAACACTTCGTTGGCATTTACTCCTACCGGGCCACTCGGGCGGCATGGGTAATCACGAGAAAGGGTTAAGGGCTTTCACTGAAGACCAGCCAAGTACCGATGACGAAACTGGTCTCGATATATCACAATACATCAATGCGCTGACCCAGGATCAAACCCAAGACAACGAAGGGGAGGAAATCATCGAGGAATCCAACCACAGCGATAATGATAAAATCCAAGATAAAAAATCTTTGACAGCAAATCCGGCCCAACCAAGATGGTACAGAGCCATACAGAGCAACTCACATCCCGAGAGTGAAGCGCCATCAGATGCATCGGCAAAAGAATCCGATTTTGATCTGTTTGATGAAGATCCAGAAGCTGCATACAAAGAGTTCAAGAACCGCCGGACTCTCAAGCGAAAGCGTGTTGCTGCTGAAACCAAGCGGATTCGATCTGAGAAGAAATCGAAAGCTGCAGCGGCAACCAGTATCATCGGAAGGAAATTGCAAGCTAAAAACCCCAGCAAGGATGCTGAACGAGCCCGCCCAGGAGAATTAAGCCTCTTCGGTGATGACTCTAATTCCGAGCGTGATGCAGGAAATGAAACATACCTAGACGACCCGCCCCCTGATTACGTCGATTCACGGAGGCGCAAGTTGAGGCAGCTTCACGAATCTGGTTTGCGATATCCACCGTCGTATAATGGAATCGATTGCTCTAGCTCGGATTCTGAAGAGCGACCTGTCTTCAGTGGGGTCAAGCCTCAGCGACCATATGCAGGCATTAAGCTTCGGGAATCGCAAGGCATTATTCCCCCTCCAATCGCCCAGTGGTTGCGAGACTATCAAGTAGACGGCGTTCGCTTCCTTCATGAACGATTCGTTCGGCAAACAGGCGCTGTACTAGGCGACGACATGGGTTTAGGTAAGACTATCCAAGTTATCGCCTTTCTCACCGCGGCCTTTGGCAAGACAGGGTTCAGTTCGGATGCGAAACGGATGCGAAAAGTGCGACGACTAGGGGATCGCCGTTGGTATCCCAGGATCCTCATTGTTTGCCCAGGCACCTTGATGCAAAACTGGGAAGATGAGCTCGAAAGATGGGGCTGGTGGGACGTTCACAAGTACCACGGCAACACATCAGAAAAGACAGCTGTTCTTGACGCAGCTAAGAAGGGAATGGCCGAGATCATGATAACCACATATACGACATACAGGATGAACGAGGGCCAGATCAATACCGTAGACTGGGACTGTGTCATCGCAGACGAATGCCATCAGATCAAGAGCAGAGATGCAGCAGTCACAAAGGCGATGAACAAAGTCAATGCACTCTGTCGGATCGGCCTCACGGGCACAGCCATACAAAACAAGTACGAGGAGCTTTGGGCTCTCCTAAACTGGGTGAGACCTGGGTCCTATGGGTCCTCACAAGAGTGGAAGCAGCTCGTTTGCACTCCTCTCAAAATCGGACAAGCACATGACGCAACGAACGAACAACTAGGCAATGCACGACACAAGGCGCAAGAGCTAGTCACTGAGGTCCTCCCCGACGTATTCCTTCGGCGGATGAAAACTTTGATTGCAGATCAACTCCCAAAGAAAAGAGATCTAGTTGTCTTCTGTCCGCTCACAGAAACGCAAGCAGACGCTTATCGGACACTTATCGAAACTGACACGTTTGATTGTATCCGTAGGGCAACCGAACCATGTGACTGTGGCTCTGGTAAAACACGGGGTTGGTGTTGCTATACAGAAATCCCACACAAGGGGAAATGGCAATGCTTCACCTTTCCGTGCATGGTCACTCTACAGAAGCTTTCAAATCATCTCGCTCTTTTGCTACCTATGAGCACGGACGCTCCGGAGAAACAAGCAAAAGATCTGGATAATCTACAACTAGCTTGTCCAGAAAACTGGAAGGATCTTTACCGCATCAAAGACAGCATTTTCAACCAGTCCCAGCGCGAGTTTTGTGGTAAATGGAAAGTTTTGAAACGCCTTCTCGATTTTTGGCACGCGAATTGCGACAAGGTTCTAGTATTTTCCCACTCTGTCCGCCTCCTTCGACTCCTCAAATCACTCTTCGACATTGATGGTACAAAATACAACTTCTCCTATCTAGATGGAAGCATGTCTTATGATGACCGCGCAAAAGCCGTCGCAGATTTCAACTCTGATCCAAATCAGTTCGTCTTCCTTATTAGCACGAAGGCGGGTGGAGTCGGGCTGAACATTACATCTGCCAACAAGGTCGTGGTTGTAGATCCAAACTGGAATCCAGCGTACGATCTCCAAGCCCAAGACCGCGCATACAGAATCGGACAAACACGAGACGTTGAAGTCTTCCGTCTGGTATCGTCGGGCACAATTGAGGAAATCGTCTACGCAAGACAGATATACAAGCAACAACAGGCCAACATTGGTTATACAGCCAGCGACGAACGACGATACTTCAAAGGTGTGATGGGTGATTCCGGAAAGAAGGGCGAACTATTCGGTATTGCAAATCTATTCAGTTTTGCGGAGGATGGCCTCTTGTTGCGAGATATCGTTCACAAAACTAATGTCGCAGAAACGAGAGCCGGGGTCAAGGCAATGGAATTTGGCCTCAACAATAACACCAACGAGTCTGATGATGAATATGATCCACTCAGCAACAAAGCCCTCGGTCTTGATGAAGACGACGAAAATGACAACAGCCAGATGAAGAAGTTTGCAGAAATCATCGCCAGTGGAGGCGATGCATCCAAAATCAGAGGCAAGAAGAAATACATAAAACGCTCTGGCCCCGACCCTGTCAATGCCATTCTCGCAAAAGCAGGGGTACAATATACTCATGAGAACTCGGAAGTCATAGGTTGTTCCGAAATCGAAGCCAAATTGAGTCGTAAAGCTATAGAACTTCGTGGCGACCTTGAACTTGGCCCCGAACGTGTATTCCAGTTTTCGCAATCGCAAAGTCAACGCCAGGGTTTGGAGTTTGAAGAAGATCGCCCAGATCACAGTAATGCGGAGTTATCTGGTGAAGGGAGGAGAAGGGATAGGGATGACTTCAATATTAACTATAGGTATAAACCGAACGAGGAAGTGAGGAGGAGGCAATTTTGCAGTATTGCAAAGATGATGGGGTATGAGGATCCGGTAGAATTTGCCCTGGAAGTAGAGGAGATGGCACAAGAGCAGAGGAGGAAGGTGTTGGATAAGTTTTACAGGAAGAGGAGGAGGGAGATTGTAGTAAAGTTTACGGGTTAGTGGGGGAAGAAGCTAAGATGAGCTTTGGTGGGCCGGATGAAGGATTGCGGGGACTGTTGGGGAGAGCTAGGAATTGCAGTACGGCTACATCTGATACCACGTCGTTACACGAAGTGCGTAAATGTCTCCCATGTCTTTGGATCAAGATCCCAATAGGACGGTACTAAATTGACCATTGAGCTATGCCGCTCACTGGTCTTCCTCTTGACCTCTTCGATTAGTCCTCTTTAGCTGCGAATTTGCTAGTTTGCTTGTGTTAGGCTAGTGGTGACACGACCACTATATGTTGACCGGACAAGTATCTTGGAATTCTCATTTCGGGCTTACCGGTCAAGCCGCCGGGTGGATTTTACTCACCTAGGAGGGTCGACACATGATCTCATCACCAACATCAAGAGCCCTGGAGGTCTGGGGATCTTCTTGCAACTCTCGAACCGTAGATTCGGGCCAATCTCGTTTCCTTCACAACGTCGGTACTTCCAGCTAACACGAAAGTTTTCATGCAGCCATATACATTAGCAGGCTAGCTCTGCAGAAGCTAGAGGTTGCAGTGCTGCAAGTCGCCTCACTTTTCTCTCACGTTTCCACGATAGCCAGCCATTCAACTTTTTCCAGCTGAACCAGTTGCTGTTTCGTTGTCTTTCTTTTTTGGGAGTCCAAAATTAAAGCAACGTTTACACGGCAATCTTTCCCGTCAAAGACCAAGTACCTCTCCAAATTTCTAGGCAGCAGCTTTTGGATTTCTCCCGAAGGGGTTTTGCATATAGAATGAATTGCTACAACTGTAGTTAGTTCTGTGAGTTCTTGGCTAGATTTTCGGAAGTATCGCAGACGCTAAAGAAGAGTTCAATGCTTGCAATGAGTGGAATAGTTCTCAGCAAACAAAACTAGTACTTTATTAAGAAAAAAATAAACACTTTTGAGGCCCGAGAACTGTTCTGCTTAAAATTATGCCTTTGAATGAGAAATATTGATTACTTTGCAGGGCTTCTCGTCCCCGACCCAGCGTGCTGTGAAGGTACCTAGATATTACTCTCCATGCTAACAAGTGGAAGGGAATTGTGTCTTATACGCTAAAGAATCCAAGGCATAGAAGCGTATGTAGCCGCCTCAATTATTCAATAAGCGCGAAGAAGTTAAAGACTATTCAACAATATTCCAACTGCGTCTTAACTCTTGCTAGGAGAGGACTACTTTTTAGGAATCTAGGATAGGAAGTGTAGCGACTATTTAAGCAACTGTGAAACTCGTAAATAACGGATGTGGCACCTACATACGTTTAGTACGTGGTGTCCATACCGCTTATAAGAATCTGCACGTAAGCCTGAGAGGCTGAGATAGCTTCCCCCAGATGTCAACCTAAAACAAAGCCTTCCAGTGTCTGACTTACAAGTGCGCCCTCGATCGCTTATCCTCCTTTACACTCTGCACCAACTGCCAGCATATCTCAGCCACGGGTTTCATCTCCGCTCCCACTTTCTTCGCCTGATCACTACTAGCCTGCCTTACCGCATACCGGGATGCGATGCCCTGGAAAATGATGCTATCCCTCCACATAGCAAACGCTACACCCCAGCTTAACTCGAGGACGGGATCCCAGCCCGCTACTTCCCTGTACCACGCAAGGCACTGATTACGGGAGGGGAGGCCGGGAGTATGTTGGGAGTGGTGAAAGGCGAGGTGAGAGTTTCGGCGCTCGGTGCCGAATGCAGTTATTGTCCAAGGGACGATGAGGTTGGAGATATCGGACAGTGGGTGGCCGATTGTCGACATTTCCCAGCTATGATAACTCATTAGTCTCAAACTCACATTCTCGTGGTACGTCAAGCGTAGGGACAATGGGCTTACTTACTCCAGTATCCCGATCACCCTCGGCTCTGTCTTATGATAAACCAAGTTATCGATTTTATAATCCCCATGAATTGGCGTCCCTCTATCCTTCGGCTGGCTTTTCGGGTCACTGAAGAACGCAACCAATTCGTCCATTCTCGGAACTTCCCCAACCTCTTCACCGGTCTCAGTATCCTTTGTCTTAGACTGCGCCTCCCCCAGAGCCTTGAAAGTTTTGATTTGACGATTATAAAACCCGTTCGGCTTTCCATACCTCTCAAGTCCAATTTCCTTCGGCACCAGTTTATGTAACTTTGCTAATGTCCTGATGGCATCATGCCACATATCCCTTCTCTCCAACTCACTCACGCCGGGGAAATATGGTTCTGTGAAAATTCGACCGTCTAGGAATTCCATGATGTAAAACGGACTCCCGATCACGGACTCATCCTCACACAAGCAGTACACCTTTGGAACAGGCACGTTAGTGCTTTGAAGCGCTCTGATAATTTGGTATTCGCGTTCCACTTTATGTGCAGTTTTGGACACGAGTTTCCCCGGAGGTTTCTTACGCATCACAAACTTGGAGGAGTTGGGAGATGTCAGGAGGTATGTGGGGTTGGATTGGCCGAAGCCGAACTTGGAAGGTTAGCTTGTTGGGTTAGGATATAGGGCTTGTGAACATTGAACTATTGTGAGAGCTGCAAAAAATTGGGGAGATTTGAAGGGAAGGAAGAAGTGCATAATGGATTTGGCATACCTGTTTGATGTCTAAAGGGGTCCTGATTGCCGGAACATTTTTGTCGAAATATCTCTCTAGTGAAGGTACATCTATTGGTTGTCGTACTGGCCCCGCCATTGCGCAACAACACTACAATCAAGTGTCAGAAAAGACTAGACAATTGAAGGATGGAAGGGAGAGCAATGAAAGGCCTAGTATCAAGACATTGAAAGAGTTGGAAGAAAGCTTAGCCAAGCTTCAATTCCAATAGCTAAGCAAACCCAACAGCTCTCCACCGCCCAACTAAACGTCCTTGCCGCAAGTCTGCCACAAGCCGAGGTGGGTGAGAGCAGCCAAGGATGTTGAGTTCCGCAACACGCTAATGACGGGGAAGTTAGCGTCGGGAAAGATTAACCGCGGGGTGAGGGTCGCGTGTGATGATTTATCGTCCTACTTCCGTGGAAATCTTGATAACTTCAGACGATATTTTTATGTATGGGCTAAATGACCCTGTTGGAGAGAATCCGTAGAACATGGAATTTATGCATAAATGTGTGCTTAACAAGAAAAGTTCAGACGATACCCCAGAACTCCTCAGGTTCCAGACCCCATTTCTTACACAACTCCTGGTACCGCTTTGTGTATTCTTCTGCCCGTTTTCTGAACCCTGTAGCTGTCTTCATCTGATCTCGTCCGACTTGATGCCGATGCGCGGAATCAGGTCCATCAGCTACCCTGACGAACCTTGCGTATGTCCAGAACTCTGGTAGAGGTGTGTGTTGAGTAAGACCCTGCCCTCCATACATTTGCATTGCTTCATCGATGACTTTGAGCAAGGCATTAGGGACCATGATTTTGCTCTGAGCGATGGCGTAGCGGCCAGCCTTATTCCCTTGAAGATCCATAGTGTCGGCTGCATTGAGAACAATCAACCGCATGCCATCAATCGTCATCCTCATATCTGCGATGCGCTCAATGTTGCTATCGAACTCGCCAATAAGCTTCCCTCGAGGCTTCTTGAGAGGCTCGATGCACCGCACAAGAGCGAGCTCAAAGGCGCGCTCCGCCTGCCCTATCAACCGCATGCAGTGGTGAATCCTTCCAGGCCCTAAGCGGCCTTGTGCAATCTCAAACGCTCGCCCGGGCCCGAGGATGATATTCTCAAGGGGCACCCGTACGTTTTCGTAGATATACTCCCCATGCCCTTCAGGGGCCCAGTCGTATCCCATGATGGTGAGATTTCGGACCTGCTTCAGACCCGTTGTCTTTGCAGGAACAACCAGGGTAGTATGCCTGTTCCACGGGCTGCGATTCTTCGGATCCGAACACCCCATCAAAATGAAGAGTTGCATCTCGTCATTATACTGGCAATTTCCGTAGAGCTTGCGACCGTTAATGATCACCTCCTTGTCCGTGATCTCCATCTTGATGCCGATGTTAGTTGCATCTGAGGAGGCAACGTCGGGTTCAGTCATGCTGTATGCGGATGACATATCGCCGTTCATGAGAGGGTGGAGCCAGCGCCTCTTCTGCTCGGGGGTGCAGTACTTCGCGAGGAGCTCAATGTTGCCGGTCTCTGGGGCGTGGCAGTTCATCGTCTGGCAAGTACGTTAGCTCAAGTATTTATTGGACTTTGTAACATCATAGAACCCTACCTGTGCTGCCCAGTATACCCTTCCCATAATCTCAGCACAGCAAGAATACTCCAAGTTCGTCAACCCGGGGCTTTCCTCGAAGTAGTTAGGGAGAAATAGATTGAAGAGACCTTGTGCTTTCGCCTTCTTGCGTAGCTCGTGAATAATAGCGGGCGTCTTCCACCGGTCGGCTTGTAACTGTATTTTGTAGATACGCTCTGCGGGAATGCACTCTGTTTCCACCCAGTCATGAACCTGTTGGATCTTCTCGACAGCAATCGGGCGTAGTTTAGCCTTTACCCAAGGCGGGATGCGGGCGAAAGCTAGGCTGTTCTCCATTTTGATGTTTGAAGCCATCATGAGGACAAGCTATCTGAAATCAAAGCTATGTTGGTATATGACGAGGATCAATACGTGATGTCAGAATTGTCTGATTACTTAAAGCAGCCATAGTGATACTATACCCGAAGGAGGCATTAGTGTAGAGGTGTCAGGCCGAGGGTGTTGCGGGGGAAGGTTGGGCGTAGATCGGATGTCGTTTTGCGTGAGGCTTGAGCTTGGACTCCTGACGTGTTCGACTCGCTGCAGAAAGGTCTTCCAGGAGACCTCCCAACAGTCCACAGGGAAGAGCGGACTCACGATTCATTGGCGTGGGGAAGCTCTTAAACAGAGGGACTTCACGATGGAGGGGTTGATTGTTTGCAAACATTTGCTGATTGAACATGTCTGGATTTGCCGAACCTTGGCTTGAGGTGGGAGCCATAATCGGTCCTCCTAAGAAAAGAAGATGCTGACGAGCTTGTAGTTTGAAAAGGAGTTTGGGGAGCGCCCGCTCCTATATGGGCCCCTGCAGAATTGTATCGATGGCTTCACGAAACTCGGAGCGACTGTGGTCGCGAAATACACGTTTACGGCTCCTGACCCTTCTGTGAAAACCGAAGACATGTCAATCGATGACCAATTGCCTATTCGGATATACACACCTGAAGGGTATTCGGGAGGAAAGCCAGTTGGCGTATATTTTCACGGTGGAGGATGGGCCATGGGCAATATCGACGGCGATGACCCATTCTGCAGAGCCATCGCGAAAGGCGGAGGTGTCGTTGTGGTCTCTGTCGGGTACGGCCTGGCTCCACAGAACAAGCATCCTGGTTTGATCAATGACTGCTGGAAGGGCTTTCAGTGGACATTGGAGAATGCGAAGGTACTGGGTGGTGCCGAAGGGAAGATCTTCACCACCGGAACGTCAGCTGGAGGTCAACTCTGCTTCGCCATTGCGCTTAAAGCCATCGATGAGGGGCTTGGAGATTCTTTGGTTGGTGTGGTGGCCCAGGTACCTGCAACTATCCATCCAGATGCTGTCCCAGAGAAACTGAAGCCGAAATGGACTTCGTACAAGGACCATGCCGAGGACACGATCAATACTAAGGACGCTATGATCGCATTCTGGGGTGAGAAGGAATGAATCCTGGCTACCTTCTCGTTTCCTAACAGAATGCAGACGCATTTGGTGCGCCACCCACTGACGTGTATGTGTCTCCCCTCCTTCACGACAAGGTCGGAGAGCTGAAGAAGGTTTACATGACTGTGGCTGGTCAAGACACCTTAAGGGATGATGGTCTCCTGTTCAAACAAAGGCTGGATGATAACAAGTAAGCCGCAATGTCCGACACCCAGATTTACCAGCTGACCTGCGTGAAGAGTTCCAACTGTACTCGATTTCTACGACGGATACCCACATTACCACTGGACATGGCCATCAAAGCATCTTGACAACCCGAGAAAGGAGTATCTTGCGAACTTGGCAGAGGGAGTACAGTTTGTAATATCGTAATAGGTATGAAGCGTAAGCGAAGAATCGGATGGATATCAATGGCCCGCTCTTGGGCCCTGCTTGGATCAATGATATGAATTCATGGGCAGCACTAGTCATTTGAAGCTTGCACTCTTTCCTGGGGCTTTCCTCTATCTACTCTACGATTTTATGTACTCATTAAAACGGATGTCTCAAGACATGTACACTTAGGTCTGTCTCGCTAGAATAGTTCACAATCGTGGAAGTGATACCCTCATTCGAATCATGCACAAAATACGTGCTTCAATGCTGAGTCGCAAACGGGATTAGCGTTCTCAACCCCCTGACTCTCAACCGCAGACCCCGCCTTCATTCCCCATCCCTGCCATGAACATCTCCGAAGCTCACCCCACACGGAATCCTTCTGGTGTACTCAGCACCGTCATATTGATAATGTCGGCGGACATTTTCCGTAGTCCGACACGAATGGCAAAAGGTTGACCTTGCCCTGGACACTAGGCCATTTTATCTGTAGCGTCATTACCGGTGAAGATTCTCTTTCCTATTTGCGTGCAGTCTTACCGATTTCCTATTCCTGTGCCGTCTGGCTGTGAAGTATATTCTCTAACTGTTCAAGGGATTGTGGCCTCGAGTTATATTCAGAATATCCACTATTGCAGTGCTCACTTTGGCTTTCATTACCATCCAAAGGCCATCACAGACAGTACTCTCAACACGCAATGAAGGCGGGCCAGTGGGACCCGTAAGTCAATAGCCTGCTCTGGTCTTGCTACTTAACTGATTTCAAGAAGTAAGCAACAGAAGGTCGTCATCAACGACGTACCAAAGCCTTCAGCAGGTCCAGGGCAATTTCTCGTAAAAATACAATCAGCTTCGTTATGCCATTCCGATTTGCTCACCGACATGCGACCAGACTATCCCGTTACTCTGGGACACGAGGGTGTCGGCTACATTGAGGCAATAGACCCGATCGCAGAAGGCAAAGGTTTCAAGGTTGGAGATGCCATTGGATTTAATTACTTCATTGGTTGCTGCTTTGAGTGTGAGGCGTGTATGGTACATAATATGTAAGTTCTCATTTCGAAGTGGCCTTTGCTGCATGATGTTATTGACTTCCGAATAGGTGGTGTGAAACGGGCAAGTCAAGGCTCCAGGGTTTCATGGTTGACGGTTTCTTTGCAGAGTATGCTGTTACGGACTGGCAGAATGCTGTCCTCCTACCTCAGAACTTGGAGATGTCAAAAACTGCACCTCTGTTCTGCGCCGGCATCACCGCGTTCCACTCTGTCGACAGCTGCGAGTTGAAGCCCGGGCAGTGGCTAGCAATCATTGGTTGCGGTGGGCTAGGCCAATATGCCATTCAATATGCCAAAGCAGTATGTGATTTAGGTGTTACCTCAAAAATCTCTCACTGAGATGTGTCGCAGATGGGATACAAGACGATCGGGTTGGACATCAAGGACTCTCAGCTTGAAATGGCTAAGAAGGTCGGAGCGGATGCCGTCTTCAACACGATGACCAACAAGACCTATGTCGAGGAGGTTAGGAGACTCACAGGCAAAGGCTGTCATGCTGCCGCCGTATATAGTGCTGCAAACGCCGCATATAGAGGAGCTCCAGAGATCCTCCGCATAGGAGGATTATTGATGGTCATTGGAATTGCCCCCAAGCCCTTCGACTTTGTTACTACATTCGATCTCACCACAGGGAAGTACCGTGTTAAAGCAGATAGCACTGGTATTCCTCAGCGGATGAAGAAGGCTGTCGATTTTACTGGCAAGCACAGGTAAAATCGAAGTTTGTTCTGGATACCAATTATGTATATTGACTTTTTTTTAGTATACAACCCGAAGTTGAGTTTAGGAAAATTGAAGATCTGCCTGCCATGGTAGCAGCTATGCACGACGGGAGGGCCGAAAAGAGACAGGTCGTCGTGCTTTAGATATCGCATATCCATGAATTAGCAAGACTACCAATATGTGCTCTGAGAACTACTTTTTGGATCCCATGATTTGTTTGGTAGGGCCTGATGGAGCACTCTTCAAGTGACAACTCCCATGCATGCTAGCAAATATGACTAAATGTAGCCTGGCCTGCGTTAGGTTAGAGTCTGGCACCCCCTTGGCGCTCTTCCGAATTCCACCAACAGTTTCGAAGTATCTAATCCTGCCGGTTAATGTTCCGTAGTAGACACCAACGTAAAGTAACGCAACCTAAGAGAATAGTTCACTAGTAGGTTCACTATCCTGCGATCGGCCCAAACAAGTCAGCCTCCGCTCTAGGTAAGCCTGCTCGCTATCCTCGGTCCCGTATATCCGCTACTACATATTTGGTCTCAACTCATGTTGAGCCTTCATCAGCTGCATTCGCAGTTATTGGGTCGGAACACTAAACTTCTTCACCTCGAGAAACTGCAGCGTATGTACACCATGGTTCACAACAAAATCGACCACAAGTTTGCACTCAAATTTTTTGACTGGGATACCAAAGAGAATCATCAGCGTGAGTTATGGTCCATGTGTTGTCCCCATTCCTTTAGCTAACCATTCTGTAGCGTGCATCAAGTTATCATTCTTCTTCAAAAAGCTTCCGGACGTCGACGATGACCATTTTCAAATGCACTACAATCATGTCCATGCAGATCTGACAGTTGCTTCCAAGGAGTTCAATGTTGTCAAGATCCAAAGATATGTTCAGGTACACAAGGTTTCTCGCTTATGGTTATCTGTAGGTTAACTTTTCCGAGCTTTACCAAAGCCCAAAGATGAAAGAGAAGATTAGGTCGCTTGGTATGGAACTTCTCGACTACGATGCCTGCTCTCAGATCTGGGTGAAGTCTTGGGACGACTGGGAAAGGTTCTTTTCGAGCCCAGAATACGCTGCCAGTAAGGCCGAGATCATAGAGACCTAGACCCCAGCTAAATTGGCGAAAGCATTATTGCCAGATGCAGACCACTTCATGGACATCAAAGGAGGTATCAGGGTAATGGCTGGGTTAGTCCTCCACCCCTCCCGAGACTTTTCCCACTGCAATAACTTGAATTTGATCTGCCATTCATTGTGAAAGAAATTTCACTGATATCTGACAATAGACACGATATGATTGCGTTTGGAAAAGCCATTCCAGATTGCGATGTGAAGGATGGAATCACTCGTTCTTGAGTAGCCTCTATGTTCTGGACTTTGGCTGCCAAGTAAGGCGATGCTCAAATGTTCGTAGCGACAAAATGAAATACCTGTGTTTCGGTCTAAATTCCTAGTACCTGACAAGTCAAAACTGTCCTCTCGTCGACCAATCGCGTGATTGGCCTCACAAATTTTTAGGGGTAGCACTTACAAAAGAGTGTCCTCATCCATCGGGTTCACGAACCCTGTGCCTGGGTAAAGAAAGCCGGATCAGCTTGAAATTCGACGTTTTCCTAATGCGGAATGGCCCAAAATATACCCTACAAGATCCCCAGTTGGGGTGTGAAGTCCACACCTGCAGCGCCTACCAGCCCGGGCCCAGAAGCAGTCTAAATCCTAGATATAATTTTTAGTCTAGTATCGTTTCCAAGGTGCGGGGGCTCGGTTCCATGTAGGACGCGGAACAGGGCTTAGTTTTAGGGTCGGCCCAAGATGCATAATATGAGGTATTCGCTTGCTCTTAGTAATGAAAGGACTGCAGCTAGAATATCCATTGATTTCCTCTTTGTGGCTACTATCATCTCATCTTCATAATGGCAGTCGAAGAGTTCCGAGATGGCATTCAATGCTCTATGTCGAGTGAAAAGCATAACATTAAGAAGGTCGAGCAAGTTCTAGATTCTCCACTACAAGAAATGTTGGAGACAGTAAGCGGGGATGCTGTTACTATCACTTGGAAGACGTGGGCAGTTATCTTCGTAAGTCCCCCTTGACTCAAACGGCGAGCTCGGGCTCACGAGTTTCTTAGGTATTATCCTCAACGTTCGGTCTCAGTTTCTGGCCAGTTCCAACCACTGCTGCACTCCAGACCAAGCTCGCGACTGCGTTCGGTGACCCGACTTCCTCGGCCTGGTATGTTCCTGCATATACGACTGGAAACGCGATAGGCTTCTTGATAGCCGGCGCAAATTCTGACTTGTTTGGGCGTCGACCATTCCTCCTTTTCGGTAATGTCACTTGTTGTATGGGATTCATTGTCATTGCGACTGCGCACGGAGCATCGCAATTCACTGCTGGACTTGCGATTACCGGTTTTGGAGGTGGATTTTGTCAGGTATTAATGCGCCAACTCCCAATTTTGCGCCCTTAAATGACAAGTATCTAGATGGCAATGTGCTCAATCCCTGAGCTGCTTCCAAACAAGTACCGCCACATCGGTATATGTTTATCTGATGGCTTTATCTTTATCATCGTTATCATTGGGCCTATTGTTGGGAGGGTAAGTTGATGCCGGCACGTGTGTGTTTCCATGAAATTAACCACCAGTTTAGTACGCCATCGACAATGGGGATTGGAAGTACATCTACTGGGGTGGCTTCATCGCTCAGTTCTTCTCCCTTGCAGCGCTCTTCGCGTTCTACAAGCCTCCGAAGCATCCGAAGGGTATTCCATGGCATGAAGCCTACAAAGGGCTCGACTACGTCGGGGCAGCAATCATCATTCCTGGAATTTGTTTAGCGCTGGTTGGTATTATTAACACCACGGTATGTTTCCCATTTGGCTTTTCTCTCGCTACATAGAGCTAACTACCTCTAGTATAAAGCCAGTGACGACGTTACAGTCGTTGCTCCAATGGCTGTAGGCTTCGTTCTAATTGCTGCGTTCGGAATCTGGGAAACTGTCTCGAATATTCCGCATAAGCTTTGCCCGCCGCATCTCTTCCGCTCTAAAAATGGTCGTGAATTTACTGCCCCGTTCATAGTGGCCTTCATCGTCACGATGTTTTACTACTCTGTCAACATAATATGGCCTACAATGGTCAATGTCTTCTACATCACGCCCACGACCTCGAGGAGCACGGAATTGCTACTTACCCTACCGCCAAATGTGGGACTCGTGACTGGAGCCTGTCTTTTGATTGCGTTTGGAAATGTCTTCAAGCGTTGGTACTGGACTCTGATTATTTCTTGGACTGGTATGACACTCTTTGGGGCCCTCATGGGTCTGTGTACTCCTTTCAACAAGGGGCTGATGATTACCCTCTGTTGTATCAATGCAAGTAAGTGACCTCCGTAACACACTAGAAGCTTACGGCGATGCTGATGCTGAACAGCATTCTTCGGCTGGGCACAGTACGAGAGTGTGGCTTTCACCCAACTAGGAGTACCACAACAAGATCTCGGATTCTCAGGTGGTCTCGCAGGCATGGCTCGCTACGCAGGTGGTTCTCTTGCTGTCGCAATCTACACCACTATTCTTACCAACACTCAAACTACGCGCGCGGCTGCCACCCTACCAAAAGCTGCAATTGCAGCCGGAATGACTCCCGAAAACGCGCAAAAGCTCCTCGCTGCATTCCCCCTCGGAGGTCAAGCCATTGCATCCGTTCCTGGGACGACTGCGGAGGCACTCGCTGCTGCAGGCCTCGCATTCAAATGGAGTTATGCTCATGGGTTGAAGATCGTTGCGCTAAGTTCGTTGAGTTTCGGTCTATTGGGGCTGATTTGTTGCTTCTTGTGTGAGGATTTGACACCGAAGATGACGAATAAGACAGAAGTATTCCTGGAGAATGATGTTTACGCTGAGAAGAACGAGTTCCATTGATTAAATGCATTACAATATTGGTTGCTGGACACCGTGTAGCTATATTATATCGGTAATATAGGATTCAGTCTGCGGGATTTCGAAGGTGGTAGGAATCATAGTTTCGAGGAATTACGTTCTCCTCTTACGTTCTTTCAAAATGCCCTTTACGGGAACATACAGGGATAATTCACTCATAAGGAGCAAAAAAGTTCACCTGAAATGGGAAGGTTGAGATACAGCATTACCAAGATGGGGGAGGCATTGGTGATGCAATCTTCGTGAATCGGGTATTGAGCATGAGCCCCCTTTACAGTGGAAGTTATAGCCAGTACAGTAACTGAAATTCACTTAATTGCTGTATGGTATGCTTTGATGTCTTGTTACCACGATCGAATGGCCTGTCGGCCTCTCAAAACGTGCTTATTAGGAAGATAGATACTTTTCTGCATCATCATGACGGACCGGAGAGTGAAAACTTTACCGAACAGTACAGATCCCAAACCTTCTCTTCATCACTTGAAACTCGTATTCGCAATTTGGCTTCAATACAAGGATATTGGTGGCATCAATACATATGATTTCTAAGCATCCAGATGTGAGAACACTATTTCGAAATTCTCTCTTCATAGTGTTTACCGAATTCACGCGACTCATGCGATGATCTGCTGCATCGAGTCATTCCCGATCTGATGCCTGTGTCACGCGAGTCGAGAAAGCGGGGAAAGCCCGAGCTCCACCGGAGACTCAACGGCTAACTTTTACCCTGGACGAGTGCTGTGTGGGGACGGCTGATAATCTGCTCCCATCGCAATCCGTTCCGCTTCGTTTCATTTTGAAAGTATATGCGTATTTTACTACTGACTTATAGTAACCCTACATAGAGGTGTAGGAGGAAGTCTGGAGAAGCTTAAGCAATGTTCTGGGGTAGCTAGAGTAGAACCCGGACATGTGCTTCCTTTCTCTTGCTGAGCTATAGAGTTTGATTTGGCGGGTATTTAAATGCTGCGCATGGGGAGGTAGATGGAAAATGTTCGAATTTTCAAATCCCCTTGTTTTGACACTCACACTTCCGCTCTCTAGACAACGGCATCACAATGTCTAAATCTGCTCTGGTATTCGGCGCCTCGGGTGTCACAGGCTGGTCCTTCGTCAACGAGCTTCTGAACGACTATCCCAAGAAAGGTATCTGGGGCAAAGTCCACGCATTAACTAATCGCCCTCTTTCGCAGAAGCAATCGCAATGGCCTGACGATCCACGATTGAATATCGTATCTGGAGTCGACCTTCTCAAAGGCGCTCAGGAGGATCTCGAGGCAATTCTAAAGGAAAAAATCAAGGGCATTGAGGATGTCACACATGTTTACTATTTGGCCTATAAAGCTAGCACAGATCTCCAGAAAGAGCTGGTAGAGGCGGTTGCAATGTTTAAGAGGAGTATAATTGCGATGGACCGCCTTTCGATGAAGCTTGAATTCGTGGTGCTGCAGACTGGGGCGAAGATGTGTAAGTAAACCTCCTACTAATTTCCCGGAAGAAACTGGAACCGAATAGTAGCTGATGAATGATGTAGATGGATGCCATCTACTCGAAAACCACCCAACAGACTACCTCCACGTCCCCCACAAAGAATCTCAACCGCGGCTCAAACAACCCTACCATGACATGCTCTTTTACCACCCGCAACTTGATTGGATCACCGAGTACGCGAAAGAGAAGTCCTGGTCATGGTGCGATACTCGCCCCGATATAATCATCGGATTCGTTCCAAACCAGAACTTTTACTCCTTGGGTACTGTTGTTGGGATCTATTTGTCGCTGTGGCGTGAGGTAGAGGGCGAAGGATCAGAGTGTCCTTTCCCAGGCACAGAGAAGAGTTGGGTTGCAAAAAGTATCGACAGTTCCTCCGACATGATTTCGCGTCAAACTCTTCATCTCTCCCTTTCCTCTTCCACAGAAAAGGGGGGTGGGTACAACGTCGCCGATGCTAAATACCCATCAACCTGGTCCACTAAATGGCCGACACTCTGCTCATATTTTGGCCTCAGGGGCACCGGGCCAGTCTCTAATCCTCCAGAAATTAGAAAGTATATCAAGGAGCATATGGACACATGGGAAAAGCTAGAGCGAGAGAAGGAGTTACAAACTGGACATGCAGATTCTCCGAAGATTTTCCCAGGGTTTGAGTACTTTTTAATGACACAGTTCGATTTTGATAGGCATTATGATATGACCAAGATGTATAGGACTGGATTTACGGAGGAGAGGAATACGGCACAGGCTTGGGGAGGCGTCTTTGATCGAATGAAGAAGGCAAGGATTATTCCATGAAGTACGAAAACTGAGTGTATTACTTTAGGAACTAGACACTTGCACGTTTAAATGAAGCCATCCAAATTGCTTTTCCTTCGCAGAACGCTTTATAAAGGCGTGGGGTTGGACTTAAAGCAACAGGCATCAGGGACAGAGGTGAAACGTGCATAGAGACTTTCGAATGGTAATGCAGGTCATTCGTTTTACTTGATATCATGATTGCGCATATCCTTAAAACCCCATGTTCCCTTGGAGGGTTGGAGCCAACTAGTAGTTCATGTTAATCATAATAGTCTTTGGCTCCGTAAATGCTCTCAAAGCATGAATACCACACTCGCGGCCGATACCACTCTCCTTGCTTCCACCAAAAGGGCTGACCATAAACATCAAGCTAATGCAGTTGATGCCAACCATGCCCGATTCAAAGTCTGACGCCACTCGCAACGCTTTATTGATGTCTTGCGTGAAGACACCGGCCATAAGACCAAAGCTTGTGTCATTTGACAGCTTCATAATCTCCTCCTCGGTCTTGAAGGACTTGACGACGGAAACCGGGCCGAAGATCTCTTCGCAATGGATTTCGGAAGTGGGGTCGACGTCCGTGAAAACGGTCGGCTCAATATAGAAGCCCTTGTCGCCGATCCGTTGACCGCCAACGAGTAATTTGCCTTGACCCTTCTGCCCACGCTCGATGAAGCCAGATACACGCTTGAATTGCGCCTCGTCGACTAGGGGACCGATGGTGGTGCCTTCGGCTTCTGGGTCGCCAACTTCCTTCGCCTTGTTCTCCATCGCCTCCTTGTACTTCTCGATGAACTTGTCGTAGATATCCTCCTGCACGTATACGCGAGAAGCGGCAAAGCACACTTGACCGGTGTTTGCAGTGATAGCGTTCGCAGTCCACATGACAGCATTGTCGAGGTTGCAGTCGTCAAAGACCACAGCTGGCGACTTCCCACCAAGCTCGAGCGTAACACGCTTCAAGTTAGATTTAGCCGCCATCTCCTGGATCTTCTTTCCAGTTGCGATACTGCCGGTGAATGAAACCTTGCGGATGCGCATGTGAGACGCAATAATAGCGCCCGTGCTGCCATCTCCAGAGAGGATCTGGAACACACCAGGTGGGAATCCAGCCTCCTTGATCAAAGTTCCGAGAGCGAGGGAAGAGAAGGGGGTTTTTTCTGAAGGCTTGAGAATGAAGCAGTTGCCCGTGGCGAGGGCAGGTGCAGCCTTGAGACCGATTGTGCCGACTGGACCATTCCAAGGCACAATACCAGCAGTCACACCAAGAGGCTCGTTACGCACGATTTTCAGGAAACCATCTTCCTGGGGCCAAGATTCGCCGCCGAACTTGTCGATCCAGCCCGCATTATATTTGAATGCCTACGTACAAATAGTGTTAGCTTAGGCCACTGTTGAACAGATAACGAAAATATTGCGCTCACCTCAGCACAGAGGCCAACCTCGAAGGCACCAAATGCTTTGAAAGGAGCGCCAAGAGATATACGGGACAGCTCAGCGATGGCATTGGTGTTTGCTTCGATCAATTCGGCGAACTTGATCATAATGTTCCTGCGCTCCCCAGGAGGAGTCTTTTTCCAGGCCGGGAAAGCCTCTTCGGCAGCTGCAACAGCGGTATCGACGTCCTGCTCCCCAGCAAGAGCAACGTCGTTGGAAATCAGAGAGCCATCCTTGGGATTGGTGAGAGTGAGCTTCTTGCTGCTCTTGGAGTCAACGTATTCGTTGTTGATGAAAATTTGCTTGGGAAGGTTCTTTGCTGACCATGGGAAAGACATGACTGCGAATGTGAATGAAGAATCAAGAAAAAAAAAACAGAACCGGAAGCTATAATGCAAACAGAGAGATAAGGTGGGGAAGAGGAGGGGTATAGCACTTGGGTAAGTCGCATGTACACTCCTCCAAACTGCATTCTCACTTCTCCCTGTAAAGCCACTTAAGTCCGAGCTTCGCAGGCGCGGACGACTAGATGCCCGGCTCGACTTCGCATGGAA
This sequence comes from Lindgomyces ingoldianus, assembly GCF_010093535.1. Taxonomy (NCBI): domain Eukaryota; kingdom Fungi; phylum Ascomycota; class Dothideomycetes; order Pleosporales; family Lindgomycetaceae; genus Lindgomyces; species Lindgomyces ingoldianus. The sequence goes on from NW_022985200.1 coordinate 359,916, forward strand.
GCCTCAAACTCCAATTCCATCTGTGGGTGTGAGTGGAGGGGGTGATGGCCGGGTGAAGATGAAGGGTTCGCGGTTTGTTTTCCGCTATGCAGCCGACGATCTCCTGCACGACTGACGTCGCCAAGGTTGAATAAGCGCCATCCCTGAATCAGGAGCTTTGAGACTCCGGAGCAGTGCCATGGAGAAGGGCACCCGGACGGCATTGAAATTCGTACTTCTACGGCCGTTTTCTCGCACACGTGACCCATCCTGATCCTTCCCTGATGCGGTCCCGAGGTATCAATATCTAGCTCAGCAACCTCACCCTACGGTGAAGTGCTACAGTAAACATTAATTCAACATTAAGCAGCCCAAATCTTCTCGCTCTCATGGATATCGCTCAGTCGAGCCGTGGCTGTAGTCGCCCACTCAGCTCGAATACACCTCTCCCGGAAGAAGCATCCCTTGCACCATAACCGAAAACGCGGAGAAGTAGCTCAGCGATTCTCCGCACAGTAGCCACGCAAACATGCGCCAAGTATACAGCCATCACAATCCCAAGTCGGATCGTCAATTTGAATCTTCATTTTCACATCTTTAGCCCTCTCTGAATTTCATAATCTTTGCCTTCGCCATAGTCTCCTTTCAAGCATTTTCGTCATGTCAAACAAGGCCGCTTTCATCACAGGTGGTGCCTCTGGCATGGGTCTCGCCATCGCGGAGGCCCTTTCTGTGCGCGGCGGCTGGGACCTGCATCTTGTGGACTTGAACGCAGTAGCGGGTAAGAAGGCGATGTCCTCTCTTAAGCACGCATATTTCCACCAGACAAACGTGACGAATTATGCATCACTCTCGTCAGCCTTTGAGACCGCTTTCCAAACATCCGGACGGTTAGATTTCGTATTTGCGAACGCGGGTATCGTGGAGCGAGACAATTTTTACGAAAAACATGATCTCTCAAAACCGCCCCCTGAACCGAATCAATTATCCATCGATATCAACTTGAAGGCTGTGGTTAACACGAGTTACCTTGCGCTACATTATTTTAGGAAGAGTCCAAAGGATGGGAGCAATCCTGCGCTCGTGATGACAGCGAGCTGCGGAGGATTGTATCCTTCGGAGTTTTGGTAGGTCATTGTCCTTTCCATGCAGTTGTCACTACGAGTACTGACGTGCACAGCCCAATGTACTCCGGCTCCAAGGCCGCAGTCATCCATTTCAACCGTTCAATAGCATTCTCATACCGCCTTGATGGCATTCGAACATACGCTACTTGTCCTGGAACCGTGAGGACGAACCTGATGACTGGGGAAGAGTGGAAATCATTTCCCGAGCAGTACTTCACCCCAGTATCGACAGTGGTCGGTTCTTTGTTGAAACTGATTGACGGAGGAAGCCTCCAGGATGGCAAGGGAAAGACAGTACAGGAAGAGAAGGCGTGGGGGCTGACAGTTGAGATCAACGGAGAGAATATGTATTTTACGGATCACGTGCCGTATTGCGATGAGAACATGGAGGCAATGATGAAGTACACAAGTATGGAGAACCAGTTGGCTCGGATTGAGAAGGGGAAGAATAACGGGCAATGATGGTAGGATTCAAGCGCAAAGGGATGCCACGCTTAATTGACGAAATGATTGTGAAAGATCCAAAAGCAATAGTTTGTATTCAGGATCAAACGAAACTTTGTTGGGGGCGTTTCCCAAATCTAGAACAATCCGATTACCTATAAATTCCAGTCCATAGACTCTAAATGTGATACGTGCAATTTACAGCTTCGACTGTCGCCCCTGCGCATACCGTACGCCGCCATCAACACAGATGTCCTCACCATTCACGTAGCTCCCAGCACGCGAACACAGGTACACCATGACACCAGCGATGTCTTCTGGTTCACCCAGGCGCTTACGGGGGTTCCAGTCGTTCAACTCCTTCTCGCCACCGAGAATCTCAATCAACCCGTTAGCGAGCTTTGAGGGGAAGAAGCCAGGAGCAACGGTATTGGTGGTGATGTTTCGCGGGCCCAATTCGACAGCAAGTTGCCGAGAAAGATGATGGGCGGCGGCCTTGGAGACACTGTACATGATCGTGCCATGGTCACCGACATGGGGGACTGTCACACCGGCCGTGGAGCTGACGATGACAATGCGGGAGGGGTCCTGACGCGTGCCTGCCATTTCGAGTAGAGGGGTAAATCTTACATATTGTTAGCGCTACCTGTGCAGAAGCCCCACAGACTGGCAAAGGGCGTCTGCTTACAGCCTTGCCAGGTTGAAGACGCCGCGGACGTTCAGATCGAGTACTTTCTTCGACGACCAGTCTGGCGTCGGTTCAAACGGTCCTCCCCACGTCGCGCCGGCATTGCACACTAGAATGTCTAGCTTGTTGTCCGTCTTCTGAACCTCCTTTACCAATCTCGCGATGTCATCCGTGTCCGCGACATTAGCTGCAATACCGACAGCTTTCCCCGACACGCCGAGCTTGTTGAGCTTCTCAACAGCTTGATCAATGCCCTGGTCTCCTTCGTGCTTCCGCGCGGAAATGAAGACTTTCTTCGCACCGGCGAGGAGGAATGCAGTTGCCGTATGCAGCCCAATTCCTCTCGAACCTGTCAAAGTTCAAAAATCTATGCTTTAATGCGCGTCTGTCAGACTTCAGGGAACTTCGCACCTCCTGTAACTAGAGCTACCTTTCCATCCAGGCGAAACATGCGATCGAAGCTCCTGAATTCAGACATTGTCGTTTGTTTCTCGCACGCAGACCCTCAAAATGGAAATTCTTTCAAGTTTAAAGATATCTGGAGGCATCGCGAATAGACCTGGGTGCATGTATAGTGGGAGATGGGTAGCTCGGTGTGTGGAGATCGATATCCTCGGCCTGGTCCAAATTGTCCGTGCGTGCCGACATGGCCGGGAGTGGGATGGCTGTTGAATCAAGTTAACCTCCACAGCATCACTTGCTGTAAGAGGCTACATAAGGCGGACATGAATATTTATCCTTACCCTGTCGAGGGACTGCTGACATTTCTTTCGCAGAGTGGTGTTGTGAGCTGGAACCCACCTGATTGACACCTCTATAGCACAACGATTCCTTCGTCATGCCTTTCTCCTCACCTTTTCCTAGCTTGGATATCCCCAAGGTCAATTTGCTCGAATATTTGTTTCCTGCGAACCAGACTCCTTCGGATACCCCAATATGGATTGACGCCAAAGATCCAGAGCACTATCTGACTCCTCGAACTCTGTTGCAATGGACGAAGCGACTTGCTCTTGGTTTAGACAGGTTAGGGATCAGGCCGGGTGAGGTAGTTATGATTTACACTCCAAACCATATCTTTGTGCCTGTGGCATATCTGGGAATAGTAGGGTCTAGAAGGATCTTTTCTGGCGCAAATCCAGCATACACTGTTTCTGGTCAGTGATTTTCATCCTAATTCGGCGTCCTCTTGTACGATCCGTCTTGTCAATATCGAAACTGAAATTCTGTAGAAATGGTACATCAAATCGCAAACACCCAAGCCCAATTTATCTTAGCACACCCGTCTCTCGCAGCAACAGCTGTTGAAGCAGCGCAAAAAGCAGGCCTCCCCGATGGACGTATTCATCTCTTCTCAGATGTTCCGAATGCTTCTATGAGAGGCTGCCGAGACTGGAGAGATTTCCTACCTTCTCTGGCAGAAGGTGACGCGTACAAGTTTCCCTCCTTCTCTGAGAAGGAGTCAACACAGACAACAGCAACCGTAAATTATTCTTCCGGTACAACAGGATTGCCTAAGGGCGTCGAAGTCAGCCATCACAACCTCATTGCGAATCTAGACCAGACCATATACATGCGATATCTGAGGAAACCATGGAATGCCGATACTCGACCGCGGGAAATATGGATTGGATTTCTGCCTTTATATCACGCATATGGCCAGCTATACACAATTGCTATGGCGCAGAGGCTCCAGGTTCCTGTCTATATTATGAAGCAGTTTCAGTATGAAGAATTTCTCCGCGTAATACAGGCATACAGGGTCACTCATCTCCAAGTCGCGCCACCTATTATGGTTATGCTGAGTAAGCGGCCGGAAACTGCAAAGTATGATTTGAGCAGCGTAACGGATATCCTATGTGGAGCCGCACCTCTTTCGAAAGAGCTGCAAAATGAGGTCTCTAGAAAACTCGACTGCGAGATTGTGCAAGGGTGGGGCATGACAGAGGTAACATGTGGGGCCATCCATGTGCCAGGTGGTACCACCGATGAGTAAGTTAACCTCGACTATATAGTGGGCTGAAATCTAAAACTTTATAGCTCTGGGAGTGTCGGACAACTCGACCCTAACTGTGAGTGCATGCTCCTGGACGACGAAGGAAACGAAGTCGCCCACGGCAAGCCCGGGGAGTTGCACGTAAGAGGTCCGAACGTGTGCCTCGGATATTGGAGGAATCCCCATGCAACCAAGGAATCTCTAAGTCCCGATGGTTGGTTGAAGACTGGTGATATCGCGGTAGTGAGAGATGGGTGGTTTTGGATTGTCGACCGCAAAAAGGTCAGCGAACCACAAGATGAACTTTCAGCAGTTAATGACGATTTCAACAGGAACTCATCAAGGTGAATGCTCTTCAAGTCGCCCCTGCAGAACTAGAAGCTGTTCTTCTAGAGCATGACGCAGTGGCCGATGCAGCGGCGGTGGGTATTACTTTAGACGGTCAGGAATGGCCGCGAGCGTATGTCCACCTGAAGGACGAGCATAAAGGCAAGATCACGGACGAACACATCCATATGCACATGAAAGAGAAGGTTGCAAAACATAAGCAGCTCGTCGGTGGTATTGTATTTGTAAACGAGATTCCCAAACTTCAAAGTGGTAAGATCATGAGGAAGGTCGTGAAGGAGTGGGCGAAGAAGGATGCCGAAACAATGAAAGGACAGAAACCCAAAGCAAAATTATAAGACAGATTTTAAAATTGAACAAGCGCACATCTAGGCATCTTGAGTCCAAAAGCAAGACTTTCAGAATGTTGCACATTCCTTCCCAAGATCACACTGCAGCGCAAGATCTGTGACATATTTCCACGCCATGAAATCATAGCTCCTAATTACATCCAACCCTCTCTCCCGCTAGATCCTTTTACACTTCTACCTTAATGATTCACGTGAAATATATCCCTCTGATGTGACGAATGCATTTTCTCACCTTAGTGCACTTCAAGTTCAGGTAGCCGGCGAATCGTTGGCAGACGACTTCCGACAGCTCACGCCATGGTCATATAACTGGGAACTGAGCACTGAAATCTCAAACAAAATATGGAAAGCTGTGGTAGGGGCGAGTACTGGACGTGGGAAAGAATACCAAGATGACATAATACCTCGGAGACGCGGCCCGTTCTGTACATCGCGTGTCTCTCCGATGCTCCCTCTTTCGCGAATGCATATCCGCTGCCAACATCTACTCCGCAAACCATATCTTAGGCCCTGCGTCTGGCCGCCACATGATCCTGAAAATAGGAAGTCTGTCAGGCCTATCACAAACAATTTTACTGGGGCTCTCAGAGGCCGAGAAAGACGGGACTCGTTAGGCCAATTTTGCAGGATACTCTTCCGTCCGCTTGCACGCATGCATGTGCATACCTGGAATAAGACCCACGATATCCCTGAGGAACGGTTAAAGAAACCAGAAAAGGACTGATCATCGTCATACGGTGGTGGTCTGACAGGTCTAGCGCCATACGTTTATAAGACTGAAGGCTGCTGTTTGCAAGGCTCAAGGTCGCCCTGCTTATATTCAACTATTTACCCCTCCCCTTGCCCTCCTCCTTCATATCGAGTACGGTCGATTTGTATCCAGACCTTCCAATGGCACCTTCTGAAATGCCCAGCTCCATCAATGGGGTCAATGGAATTGCAGAGATATACGAATATCCGCCCACCAACGTGGAGGGGCCATACAAGATCCTTAATCAATACCATTCGAAGCCTACCAAACTTCGAGTTGCTTGCTGCGGAGCAGGAGCATCAGGTCTCTGCTTAGCGTACAAGATGGAGCGGATGCTTACACCGGGTTCTTGGGAATTGACTCTATACGAGAAGAACCCGCAATTTGGAGGCACATGGTACGAGAACACCTATCCCGGTGTTGCTTGTGATATCCCATCCCACGACTACAACTTCACCTGGGATCCAAAGCCGGATTGGTCGCAATTCTTTGCGTCTGGAAAGGAAATTCAGGGGTATTTTGAGGACTTCGCTGAGAGACATGGTATGTTAAAAACTGCAAGGCTGGAGAGTCAATTTTCGCTCACGTTGTGCTAGGAAGTAAGAAGTACATGAAGCTCAACAGCAAGATTGTCGAAGCGCGATGGGACGATACTGAGGGTATTTGGAACATTACGTTAGAGAACCAGGTGACCAAGAATACTTTCAAGGACTGGGCACATGTCTTTGTGAACGGAACCGGTATGTTCTTAGGTAAGATTAGCTCAAATAATTACTCACTTTTCATACAGGTATCCTAAACACATGGAAGTGGCCAGATATTGAAGGTCTCCATGATTTCAAGGGACCATTGATGCATTCTGCAAAGTGGGATCACAGCGTTGATTTCAACGGCAAGACAGCTGGTGTCATTGGCACAGGCTCCACAAGTGTACAGATCGTTCCCCAGCTACAGAAGATTTGCAAGGAGGTAGAGGTCTACATGCGAAGCCCAACTTGGATCTCACCTCCATTCGGAGCCGGCGCTCTCACGAACGACTTACAAAAGGGCCAGGAGGTTAACCCGGGGCAGCGCCAATACGACTTCACCGAGGCCGACAAGAAGAAATTCGCAGAGAATCCAGATTATCACCTTGATTTCCGCAAGCGGATCGAGGCGGAAATCAACAGTCTCTTCGGAATGTACCTGCAGAATTCCGAACTATCCAACATGTTCCGAGATGTCATCACAAAGGAGATGAACCGCCGCATGGGGCCAGGCCATGAGAAGCTAAAAGAGTTCATCATTCCTAAGTGGTCTCCAGGATGCCGGAGAATCTCGCCTGGTGATGGTTATCTCGAAGCACTAGTGCAGGATAATGTAAGTCCAGTTTTCGAAGGCATCAAGAGAATCGTGTCAGAAGGGATTGAGACTGTAGATGGAAAAGTGCACAAGATGGACATTCTTGTCTGTGCTACTGGATTCCAGGTTGCGTTCCAGCCCGCTTTCACAGTGATCAATGGTGAAGGCAAGTCTATCAAGCAGGACTGGACGAATGGACCCAACCTCTACTTTGGCGTGTCAGCGCCTAGATTCCCCAACTATTACACCATCGTCGGGCCTGGTGCCACCTGGAGTAATGGTACTCTCCTCCCATCAATCGAGACTACGATCGAGTATTCGATCAAGTGCATGAAGAAGATGCAGACTGAGGGTATCAAGGCGATGGCGGTTAAGCAGGAAGCACTAGATGAGATCTACTCCCATTTCGACGAATTCCATAAAGCGACCGTGTGGCAAGAAGAGTGCCGAAGTTGGTTCAAGGATGGGAAGATCAAGAACCGTATCTACCTATGGCCAGGCGCTGTAAGTTGATGGCAGCGGACCGCCCCGCCTTGAGTTTGAGGCAAGTACTGATATTTACTCTGCAGACGATCCACTTCCTCAAGTCTATCAAGGACCCGCGCTTCGAGGACTACGACTACACATACAGGTACAAGAACCGGTTTGCGTTCTTGGGTAATGGCGATGTGAAGGCGACAGTTTCGAAAGATGTCCTTGGGCTGAGTCCATACATCAGGAATTCGGATCATGAATGGAGTATCGATTAAGCGGTAAAGTTGCATGCTCTTTGGAAGGACCATTTAGGGTAAGCCGTGCTGCAGACGCGGTAAGCATTACCGGGGCTCATAACTCATTCGGAGGGACCTCGGCTCTCTGCCTTTCTTACCTCTCGGTTCCCGGGTTCACGGCGGTTCAGCATCCGCATCGTGGTAGAGGATTGGTGTTGGGGTTCTCATGATGGCTTCTGACAGCCAACAGACTTCATTGCATCTCCGTAGTTGATTCGAGGACGTGGACATTAGTAAACGTAAACGGATTCATGCAATCTTCTTTGAAAGCGTGGTGACGATGCTGTCGTTGTGGCTGACTCGCTGTTCGACGGCACTGATTCACTAGTCGGAATGTCGCCTTGGCCAGTTCCGAGACTCCGCACGGCACCACGCTCAGCCAATCCCAGCGCAGAGATTAATCGAGGGGCTGGGGCTTGCCTTAGTCAGGCTTCCCCGGATCTATCAAGGTGGGCGGCGTTCATGAATCACGTCTCACCCAAAGACGCTTCACCAACGTTAACGGACATCCAGACCCATGGCATGGGAGAATGCCATCGCCGGCTACGGCTATGATTGGGCTTCGTCGCTTCTCAGTCTCCTTTGCCACCTGGACCTGTGACCCCCTCCCAAGCCTCCCTGTGACCTTTTTGGGACGCGAGTTGACGTACTGCATGCCCAACGAGACGCACCTGTGAACATTGACGTTTGTTCGTATGCCAGGGTTCCCCTCGCGCTCGGAGAGATGGAGAAATATCTCAGCGCACTGCTTCCCGTGCAAATGTACTTTGCATCCCTAAGCTTTCTGATTCAGGTCGCCAAACTCCCTTTTGGAGTTTTGTCATTGGCCTCTCCACGTCTCGAAGAACCGTCACGCGGTCCAAGTTCCGCTCTATCTATGCCTATTGGCCAGCGTACGCCATCCTCCTCTTTGAATCTGCTCATCAGCGGTATCAATGCCCATGTGGAGGTGGGGCCCCGCAGTCCATGGAACCAGCCCGCCTCTCTCCAACTGCTAGCACCGGTAAGTCCAACAGACCAAGCCTAAGACCGCAAATAGAGCTCTGGAAGACTTATCTGCTTCTTTTTGACTTCCTGCTGATTCCTTCTCATTCTCCCCAATTGATATCGTTGCCCATATCTACAATCAATTTTTGGTTGCCGCAAGGCCAAGACTGTACTTCTCACCTACTGTAATACCAATGACCGAGACAATGCCCACTCCTCCAGCTTCCTCGAATGCCAGTGATCAACAAGATTCCCTAGACCTGAAGCCTCCGGCAGAGGACATACAGTCGCAAGACCAGAATTCGAATCCCCCTCAAAAGCCCCAGAAATCACGTCATAGAGCTTCAGTAGCATGCGCTTCTTGCCGAGATCGCCGAATTCGCGTAAGTCCGCTTTTGCCCTGTAGTCAAGCGCTTTCTAACTTTCACAGTGCGTAGTTCCTCCAGGTCAAAAGGAGTGTACACAGTGCAAGCGATCGGGAGTGGAATGTGTTATCAAGAATGACGATGAGCGAAGGAGGTGAGCATGGTAAATAGAAGAAGCCACAATACCCTAATTGCGCCATAGGCCAATCTCAAGGGCCTACATGTGCTCACTTACGGAGCGAGTAGCTCTACTAGAAACCATGCTGAAGGAGCGGGGCACTGAGCCACCTCCCGCAAACCATCCCCCAAAGACTCGACATGGCCTTCCACAAGATCCCGATCCTTCTCCGACCCGAAAAGCAGTAGAAGGACATAATCAGCAGCAAGAGCAATCCAGCCCGGGAAGCCAGCCTAGCCCACAAGACGAATTTGTTGACATGGACCACAATGACCAAGATAGCAGTAGCCACCAGGGAGAATGTGACAACGCAGGATCTCCCTCGATACTTTCAGCGCCGAAGAAGGACGGGATGGTAAGCAGGCTGCTGTCTACTAGAGGACATTTAAGCTTCGACCAACTGAGCGGCCGACTACGGTATTTTGGCCCCACAACAAATTGCCACGTTCATTCGGAACTCGGAAACCCTATGGACATGCAACCAGAGTCCACAGAACAAGCTAGGAGAGCCGAAAAGATAATCAGGTCTCTGCCCATGGAAACCTACGATTATCTGATGGACTTGTTCTGGCAGTGTTATAACCCGGTAATCCATGTACTACACCAAGAAGCGTTCAATGAGGATCATGAAGCCGCTCGAACTCAGTTCTACTCTGGATTTCTCCATGTTTGCGTGCTAGCCATGGGTTTCAGATATGCGGTCAAGGAACGACCCGACATTCAGAAGATTTCTCTTCCCAGTATGGAGAGCACACTTCACCGGGAGGCAAAGTATATGCTAGATCATGAGCTTGAGAGACCAGGAGGGATCCCATCAGTAGTAGCTCTCCTACTACTTGGGGATCTGGAATGTGGAGGTAAGAGCATCCAGCTATTTCCAGAAACTTAGGACTAAACTTGACATAGTTGGCCGGGACAATCTGGGCTGGCTATATGGAGGCCTCGCAGTCAGACTTGCCTTTGATATTGGGTACGATTACAAGTTCCGTATTCCTTAGGCTGGTACTTATTATGGATTTAATAGGCTTCACCTTGATACTAGATCATCTGGTCTTCCCGAACGCGAGGTGGAGATTCGACAAATGACATTGTGGGCGTGTGTTATTTATGATAAGTGAGTTTTCAACGCTCCCCGGGGCCTTGCGCATGCTAAAAAAAAATAATTCACAGGTACTGGGCCCTCTTCCTCGGACGACCGACAAGTATGAAAAGTGCCGATCTTGAGATATATTCCCTTTCCAAACAGTTCGAACGTCTCGGGACATGTCGCCCGGCTGGGCTTGAGAAGAGCATGGAGACACAAATATATGAAGCACTGCTCGATCTCATGGAACTGGCAGGCAAAATTACGGAGAACATGGATCCTCGATCGCAAAGTCCGGATTCAGCTATCAATCGGAATCAGTATCTCCGCATGGCTGCACTTGACCGGGAGTTCAGCCACTGGTATGCGAGGCTGCCAGAACCGCTTCGCTGGACACCAGCCAATATCGCTGCGGCGCCTTTTTCTTTCTTTTTATTGCATCAGCAATACCACTCCTCTCTAATTCTTCTCCACCGGCCATTTGCCATGTACGAAGACCACGGCCATCAAAACTACGAAGGTAGTGGTCCGGATGATCACTTTTCTGCTCTGTCTCGGACAGTCTGCACCAAGCACGCCATTAGGGTGGCAAGGATTTTCTGGCAACACCGTCAGCGTTTCGACACTAGACAGATCTTCATCACAGGCCTTCAACATGCGGGGACCGCAGCTACTGCTCTCGTGGCGGCTCTCGCATTCATAAAAGACCCCGCTGACCGAAGCAACAACATGCAATACCTCGAATGCCTGTCGGCTGCTCTACAAGATATGGCGTATACATACCAGCCTGCAGAACGCATGTCTACTGTTCTACGAGCAGTTATGGTGGAACTACGAGGCGGGCCTGTCGAGAACAACTTCAAGCTCTATAAACCAAAATCAGCACTCGTACCCGCTCGCCGCGGCTCTACAAATGATACATCCGATCCACCCATGTTCAAGCGTCGACAAACCTCTCGTCCGCGAGAAAATACCGGCAGTGCCAAGAAGAACCGTTCAACCAGCATGAGTACCAGCATCACCAACATAGATCTCTCCATCAAGCCTCCTCCACCTCCCCACCGCTTCGATGCCGAAACTGAGCGCTCGGACGGCTTCATCATGGTAACACCTCGCTCTGAAATCTCCTCCTGGCCCAACCTCGAAACGCCCATCGACGCCCCTCTCACCACCCCCTCTACACTCAGCACGTCCGGCCCTCGAAATGCCTGGATGGGTGCCGAACTCGATCCCTTAGACAGTATCTCACAGCTTGCCAATGCGCATTTCCCTACAGAGATGCAAGCATTGGAAGCAGGTACCGGAGAGAACATGAGCCATCTGGATTATATGAACCTGGGAGATGGGAATGAGTGGAGTAGGGAGTGGAATGCCCAGGGAGGTGCGAGTGTTGGGAGCGATTTGGATGGGTTCCCACCGCAGAGCAATGGCGGCTTTGGAGTTGGAGCGTTTGGAGGGGAGAGGTTTGGGGGTATGTTGTCCGGGTGACTAGAGGGGTTTGTTGGAGAGGCGGAGACGGTGTTGAAGAAGGCATACAGAGCCTGTTGAGGACATGTTATGAATAGTTTTGGTGTATTTACTAAGGTAAAGTTTGGGGTCCGCTAGGTACGCAGGTGTTTTGCCCATTAAGAAAAGCAGATGTCACTGAGGCGCTTCGGAGTAGGGGGCGTTTGCGTGATATCCTGGACACTAGTATTGATTCGTCTATTCAAATTGGAAAGGAGAAAGATAGAGGGATGCTAAGATGCTGTGATGGTGAAAGGGATGATGTAGATTTCATGGGCACTTCGGCCCTATTTCTCCAACACACTCGCTAGGTTCAACCCCACGACCCTGTCCCAACAACGGTCTGGTCCCCACTGAATACGACTTTTTGTTCGTCTTCACTTCAGCTACTAGAGCCTCGAGCAGAGGCGAGGATTTCAACACGGAGGGGTAAGCATCGAACTCGACCTCCGAAATGGAGGGCAACTGTGCCAACAAGCCCCTGAGCAGATTCACACTGAATTCTGTGTAAAAGCCTGACCCGACACGGAAGCCCTCGAAGATGGGGTCAGATGCGGGATCGCACTCGACAAAAATGCGCAACAGCCGCACCTTTGTCGCATCGCGCAGTCCATGCCGCCCATCAGTGATCCACCCTCTCGGGGGTTGAGTCCAGCCAGGGCCGAGCCTCAGCTCTAGCCTGGTGATAACAGCCCGGTATCGCGGAGAGAGGCGCGCGAGGAGTGGTGCGTTGGTGTGGAAGAAGCGGCCATGGATGGGGAAGGTGCGAAAGGTGTTACGCCCATAGAAGACTCGATATGCCTCTTCATGCGTGCGGTGACTCACGAGGAAGAGCCGCAAAGAGGGGGCCACGGCACGCGCGTTCGCAGGGTCGAGATCGAGGGTCTTTGGGATTATCAGGATGAGCTCATAGACTCGCAATCGCAACTCGTAGGGAAGGTTGAGAAATCGAAAGGCGCTCGTTGCATTAGCGGCCTGCCCGTCCTGTCTATTCATGGCGTAGAGTGGCATATCCTCTCTGAAGGAAGCACAGAGGCTGCTTCAGAGGCGCTTCAAATATCCATGGTGAGCCGTGAGCGTTAATCGAAGTGTTGTGCGCGCTACAAAGTATGTATCGGTGCTACGGGACTGAGTCCGCCCATGAAAGAGGGCCAGCAGTTCTTGGGAGCAGAGATTCACTCTCCCCAGCTAATACAACTTCAAGCCCATAAAAAAGTGGATTTCAAGTCAAATTGATTCTGGGTGTCAACTTTCATGAGGAGAAAAAGAAAGAAGAGGCTCGGTCAAATCGGAAAATCTTTTCGTGTTTTCAGTAGGCTGACTAAGTCCCGTCTGTTTTGCCGAGCTCCGAGCTGCTGATTCTCGTGCTCGTTACTGTCAACATGCATCTATCCGCATGCCTTGGTGCAACCACACTGATAGTTCCATTTGGGTGACTGCATGTCACCTCACTCGGCGGAGCATGAGGCCTGATTTACGGCAGACACCTGTATACTCTTGACCCTCTGCTGCATTGTAGTAGTTGGTTTGGTAGACCCAGACTTCCCTGCAAATGTTAGCGTGGGACCCATGTGCGCAGTAGAAAAGATAGTTGGAGAACCTGGAGGACTTGAAGACTTCATGCTGGTATTTGTTATCTCTCTATTTACAGCCTTCTTTATTCTTTACCTTAATTGCTCGTCCAAGTAATCTTTCACAGCGCGGTGTGGTTCATTGGCCCCTACAACATGAGCGTGGAAGAACTTTGAAAGCAGCCAGAGGCTCTTCAACGCTCCCACGAGCTTTTTTAAGCGTTTCTGATAGCGTCCGACCCGCCCGAGTCCGTTCAGGACTGGCAGGGATACATGAACTTGAAGTAGTTTCCGCGGCTTGCGAAATCATTTTTCATGTATCATTTTGTGCTTTGTAAGAAGATTCTGAAGGTTCTTGTCTAGCTTAACTGCTGCTTGAACTATGTAATCAACTGCTTATGCCGCGATAGTCAGATTTCTTCGAGTCTAGACTTGCGGGGGGATAATTCCCACGATCCCCATATGACATGAGAGAACACCCCGATATTATTCTACCTTCCTCCTCTTACTAATGAGTAGTTCAGCTAAGTGGGAGGACTAGCACGCGGCATTGCAACTCTCAAGGTGCCAAAAACTCACCCAACATTAGCCATATAACTGGAAGGATACTGGGGTATGAGGACGTATAAAGTGACCAGTATAGCTGTTCAGTTGATTCTAAGTCCGCACATCGTCATTTCTAGTGAAGGAGGTCCTAGACCACTAGAGAACCTCCAGAAGTCACCTACGGTCGCGCATCACACATCACCCTAGAACATCTCAGCCCGTTACTTCCTTTGGAGGGCTCCAAGAAACACCAAATTAGGGGCATCTGCTAGAAAGCTTGTTCTTGGAGCTTGAAGGAGATCTACATGACGCATACTCGCACACCAAAGCTGCTTGGACGCCTCAGCGCGTGACATGAGAAATCGGCTGTGGTGATTCTATACGGCATGATAACGATCTGGGTTCGGGCTGGAAATGTGGAACGATTGTGTTGATCGGTTGTGTGACAGTTTTTAATGGCGACTGTTTTGACGAGTCGGCAAGCTTGTTGGCAGCACTCTTAACCATGCATCGGAAACCTTGGATCGGGATGTGTGAAAGACATGGGATGATAACAGCTTAACTACTTTCTAGGTTTATTGGAGGCCCAGATCAATTGCTTTCGTCTCTGCAGAGAAATATGGAGAGAAATATGGATTCAAGAATTGATGGTTGTATTGCCCTTCCTACTCTACTCTTTTAAATGGTGAGATACAAAACGAGTGGACCAAACGCGGCCAAGAACATCTGAACAGGGGATGCTACATAACGAAGAGGGCCGTGAGAGCCCTGTGAATCTGTCTGTCGAATCAATGTACGACTTCCCAGTTGAGTGCTCTCACGATAAAGAGCATAGATGTCGCAATGGGTTGAAGTTGTTTTCGGGGCTGGCAAATGCCAGTCCAAATAATCTGAAGGCAAAGGATACCCACAGAGTGCTTAGGCTTATATTCAGAGGACTTAATAACATATCATGCTGCTAAAGGCCTAACGAGCGGTGGCAGTTTCACGCAACTGACCGCTTTCTCCGACCTAACACCCCACGTCACTGCCCTCCTAAAGCCGATCTATTGGCATTGGAGGAAGGAGCCACTCGGAACTTTTCTCAACTCTTTCAGCAGAGACACCTCTCTTCTCTGGGTCTTTGCAGCTGAAGGGAGATAGAAGGCATTGACACACGACGTATGTGCACGAGGAACAACGCGGAGCACTTAAATACTCGATGCCTAAGTCCGGAGTCAGCTGCAATGGATTTCTTCTTTTCGATTTGTACCGAATGCTACATACTTGTGCAGTAGCGCAGGGTACTTGACTAGTCGTAGTTAACAGCCGTGGAAGATATAGTGAGTTACTGGTTAGGGACAAAACCGAAGCGCTTTCTTCTTTATAAGCAAGGAAGAAACCCCTTGTCGCACACTCAGAAACGGTGTCTTGTGAACCGTGGTGGATGGCGTGGGCTCCCCTTGGACATCCCTCAAATGTCATGCCATTCTCTACTATGTTGTGGAATAGATACTTGTCTAAGCTGGAGAAATTTGGAGTAGATAATACATAGTGAGAAACTAGGTAGCAAGTGCTACGCATGTAGTACGTCGTAGAAGTCTAAACAGGGGTGTCGGCGCAGAACAGGTAGTGAGATAACATTACATAAATTAGAGCCAGCAAATACTCAAGATTATAACCTGAGGTGGCTTCATACTTTTAGTTCTTCCAACGCCTACTATGGGCTCTCTGCGTCCTCCTGATTCATTGGCGCCAAGCTGTCGACTTCGCTCGCCGCGTCGTCGATAAACGGCAAGCGATCTAATTCCACATGATTCTCATCTAACTCTTTTCTTATAAGCCGCTGATGCGGGCCTTGTAGATACTTAATCGCAATAGGGAACAACTCCCTGCTGCTCGCCACGTCCTCATCCTTGTATTGCTTGAGCTCTTCGGACTTGCTATCTTCCATCTTCCTGAACGCCACGGCGGTGCGGAGATATATTAGCCCCACATCAAACGCCCCGACGAATTGGGCAAGGAAGTCCTCGAACTCCGTGTCCATGGCTTCGCGCATGATTTTGATACTCCGCAGTCCCCAAAAGGCAGCTTCTTCCCACTGCTGGCGCTTGAGGTATGCGTTGATGGTGCGGGACACAAGCTTGATGCGCAGGATGATGCGCACCGTGATTCCGGTCTGCCCGCTGTAGCGCCCGGACTCAATGGCGGAATGGAAGAAGTTGTCTGCGAGCACGCGACGAGTGCGGCCGTCGACGATGATGTGGATGGCGTGCAGGGCCTTGACATAGAGCTGGAGGGCTTGGTCAGGGCGGCCTTCTGCCATTGCGCGGTCGCCCGACTCCATGAAGGCGGTGCTCCTTTCACAGCATGCCTGAACGCTGTCGTACGGTATTGCCATGCGTCGCTCTAACTCTAGCTTTACGCCCTCGTCATAGCCTTGCACCTCGACTTCATACAGCCCCTTTACGTTCTCGAACGGCAGCAGGAGCCGCTTCTGTAGTACAATCGGTATCGGCTTGGGATCCGCGGAGTAGTAGGGGTCTTGTAGCACGAAGGTGACGCGGAGATGTTCATTTAGATTGGGCCAGTTGAGCGCCGAGTAGTACCACACTTGGGCAAACAGATGTAGGTCATCGACCAGGATGATGATTGCGTGGAGATCATCGAGGGCGGGGGCATTGATGGAGATGAGCCCGTGGTGATACCGGAACAGGTCCCTGTTTGCCGCAGCGACAATGGGCACAAAATTGTCATGTGCAATGTGCTTGACGGCTTCCGACCACGGCGTCTCGATGCGCACGAAGACATTCCGCCGGCGGAAGACGGTTTGCGCCTCTGTGTACACTTGCTTACTGACCCGGTACAGACTGAATTCGAACTTGTACTGTACACCTCCGAGCTCTCCGGGTGAGAGTCGAGATGCGGGGTCGAAATAGTAGGAATAAATCTCCTCCCGCAGCTCGAGGGGAAGCTGCAGGAAGGGGCATGTGTCAGACATTGCAGAGTGAGGTTCCTGGGGATTAGATTATCTGAGAGTAGAGGAGAGAAGAGGGATGCGGTTAGGTAGCGAAAGTTGACCAACTCAAGACGTTATTTAATGTGAAACGTCACGAACACATGAGCTTCGTGCTCGACCCCACTAGCCAGAATGGGATAGCTCCGAGGTTCGCTTCAATTCACCGGTCGTCGTTTGGACCTTCTACCTTCGTCCACGTCTATCGAACGCGCTGTTTATTCGCAGCATATCTTACAGAGAACGTCCAACAAACCCAATGCAGACCTGCATGCCGCTCATGTGCCGCCCATATGCCCATGCAAATCAACCCTAAGCTTTACTCAAGAGTGGAAACGGCTTGTTTTTACATCCCAACAACTCCCATGGCCGCTGGTCCCAACACCTATCCTACGCTCTGCTCTCCTGCTTCTATTTCTGCGGTGGCCCTCCAAACCATCCAAACATGCCCGTCTTCATGCTCTTCATCTGCTCCTCCTGAAACCGCTTCTCTTCCTCAGCCATCTCCTTCAGCCACTTCTCTCCGTTTTCGCGAATCTCCTTCTCCATTGCTTCGTACTGCTTTAGGCCTCGTTCTCGGAATTGATCGCTGAGCATCTTCCCCTGCTCAAAGCCTTCGGCGACACTCTGGTCACCAAGGGCCAGGCCGCCCCCCTGTGGCTTCATGCCCAGTGCGCCCATCAGCCAGCTGCCTGCGCTGTGCTTGGGCTTCTTTGCCCGCTCCTCAGCGAGCTGCTTGTTGAAGGCATCGCGCGCCTTTGTTTCTCTCCGTGCAAATTCAGTGGCTATATCCTTGCCTTCAAAAGACTTGATCGCCGTGCGCACATCACTGACGCCCATCATAGCGAGATACTCGAGGAAAGGGATCAGAGCTACAAGGCCCTTGTCGCCAGCTTGGCCTGTCCACTTAGGAAGAACGATGGCATTCTCGGGTTGTAGTTTGACGTGGGCGGGGTTGGTGTCGATGATAATGGTTTTCGAGAGATCGCGGTTCAAGCATGATAGATCCTGTTATTATCAGCAGTCTTGTCTTGTCCATCCTCGGAGTGAGCCTACCTTGACGTACTCGCCCTTTTCGTATCGCGTGGCTTCGCGGAACAATGGCCACATAACGATACGGAAAGGATCGAGTTTTCGGATAATTGGATCGGCGTCTGTAGAGCGGACTGACGTGAAGATGACGAGTTCGTAGTACTGGCTCAGGTATCGCAGGAAGTAGTCTACGCCCGGTCGTTTGGCGGTTCGCCAGCCGTGCTCCCTAGTCCATTCCGAGTGGATTAATAGGTCTTCTAGGCTGAGGACCAAAGTCAGTGGGGGAGCGGGATCCATATCCGGGAGCAGCTTGGGGAAAGTTGGTTCCGTGTAGTAACCCATCTGGCTGTTCAGGCGGGCACGCGCACGGGTGTATATTTGCCCCAACCCCCAGCCAGACGGCGCGTCTGGGTGTGCTGCTTCTTCTTCGGCCGTCTCCCAGTCTCGCCCTAGGTAGACGGCACCCAGCGCCGCAAACAGCACAGCAGACATGTAAGACCAATTGGCCACACGATTGCGCCTCCTATCAACACTGGTCTCGTAGGCTGATTTTGGCAGCTCGCCGCTCTCTCGGCTTGCCCCGCTTCCATGCCCGCCTGGCTCTTTACCTGGGTCTTCGGTGATGTTGATGGGGTGGTGGGCTTTGGTCCGGTCCTTAGCCTCAGCTTCTCCAAATTCGGCATCAAATGTGGAGGGAATGCCCTGCCGTAGGTCGGGGAGGGGTTTTTGTGTTGGACCAGGGCTTTCGGTTGTGGGGTCTGTGTTTTGCGGTGGTGACTGCGGTCCGGAGAACTCCTCTTGCCCTGTGGTGTATCCTCTCCGAACACCCCCCTCTCGCTCGATAGCTTCATATATTCCAGGCCCGGCTCCCGCTGACTGTGGCACTGCATTCCGCTCTGGCCGCGCAGCAGAATCAAATTCTGGGCTTTGCTGGGGATGAACGGAATTGGGGGATTGCGATTTGCTCGTGCCGCTGAAGGTGATGGGACCTGAACGTCTCCACGTGTGGTTTTGGCCAGAACCATTTGAGGATCGGTTGTTGTCTGAGTATAAGCGTAGCCACTGACATGTCGAGGCTGAGGACGACGATCGAGGCACCGGCAGCGCAGGCCGATTGCGCACGGCGCGAAAGGCGGCGCGGTGAAGCATTGCGGGCTGGGGAGATATGTGATTAAGTGCAGACTACAAAATGGGGGTAGCGTGAGAATACATCGATGGGAAAGAAGGTGCCGTTCTGACTGTGGGTGTGATCTTTCGATGCTGGACGAAATGATGAAAGCCCAAAACTGCATCCACCGGGCCGAGTTTTTCCCGACCCGCTGCCCATTCGCCTGTTTCCGTCATAAGGAAAGGTGGACTTTGCAGGGACATCGCCGCGCTTGTTCTTTCCGCCGTGTCATTTCCAGTGCAAGAACATTCCCACCACCACTCTCATTCTTTCCTCGGTGGATGTGATAGGGAAAGAACACTTCGACTACCGCCCTCCGTTCTTTCCTAGCGGCCTTTGCAGGGAAAGGGCCATTCATACCACCGTCCTCCGTTCTTTCCCTGCGGCTAGTCCCATGTCTCCGCCCAGAGACGTCCACGGGCATGCAATCGACTGGAAGGCCTCTGGAGCGGGTCACGCTGGCGTCCGGAGGAGCCGCCTTTCAGCTGATATGGCTCTGTTCGCTGCTTCTGGTGTGCTGGGCGACACTCGGACATGGCATGACCGATAACAGCATCGCCCAGCTGCGCCAGGAGACCAGAGACATATTCTACCATGGCTACGACAACTACATGAAACATGCCTTCCCCGAGGATGAACTGCGGCCGCTCACGTGCGCGCCTCTTACGCGCGATCGCCTGAACCCCGCCCACATTGAAGTCAACGACGTGCTGGGGAACTACTCGTTGACTTTGATTGACAGTCTGTCTACGCTGGCTATTCTCGCGTCGTCCCCCCCGCCCGCTAAGCGAGGCCGCAACAAGCCCTTGGACGATTTCCAGGACGGCATCAAGCTGCTGGTGGAATACTACGGAGACGGAACGCTAGGGTCCGAGGGTCAAGGCAAGCGGGCGCGGGGCTTTGATCTGGACAGCAAAGTGCAGGTGTTCGAGACTGTTATCCGCGGCGTCGGCGGCCTGCTGAGCGCTCATCTGTTCGCCATCGGGGAGCTGCCTATCCGCGGGTACCAGCCTACGGCGCAGAAGAAGAGAGGAAGAGAGGGCATTGAGTGGCGAAACGGCCTTGTGTACGATGGCCAATTGCTGCGTTTAGCGACCGACCTAGCCGAACGACTTATGCCCGCTTTCCACACCCCCACGGGGCTCCCGTACCCCCGCGTGAACCTCCGACATGGCGTGCCCTTTTACGCCAATTCCCCGTACAACACCGATGCCGAACACGGGCAGTGCAAGAAAGACCCCAGCGACAAGGGCACTGAAATCACCGAGACGTGCAGCGCCGGCGCCGGAAGCCTTGTCTTGGAGTTCTCGACACTCAGCCGGCTGACTGGTGATGCCCGTTTTGAGAGTGCGGCGAAGGATGCTTTCTGGGCCGTGTGGCAGCGGAGGACTAGTATTGGCTTGATCGGGGCTGGGATAGACTCCGAGACCGGCCAATGGGTGTCTCCCTTCACCGGCATTGGCGCCGGCATCGACAGCTTCTTCGAGTACTCCATCAAGACGCACATCCTCCTTTCGGGCCTGCCTTATGATGTAGATCGTGCTGATGTCGACTCTCCTGACTCCTTCCTCCGGGCCTGGGAGGCTGCCCACGACGGCATCAAACGGCACATCTACCGTGGGGCAGCTCACCAGCACCCTCATTACATCCAAGTCGATTTGTACACGGGAGCCATGCGGGCCTTCTGGATTGACAGCCTGAGCGCCTACTACCAAGGCCTGCTAACCCTGGCTGGAGAGCTCGACGAGGCTATTGAGACGCACCTCCTGTACACCGCCCTTTGGACCCGGTACTCTGGGATGCCTGAGAGGTGGTCCACGGCAACTGGAAACATTGAGGGAGGACTCCGCTGGTGGGGTGGCCGTCCAGAGTTTATCGAGTCCACCTGGTATCTGTATCGAGCGACCAAAGACCCATGGTATCTTCATGTTGGAGAAATGGCTCTTCGGGATATCAAAAGACGATGCTGGACAAAGTGTGGTTGGGCTGGCCTACACGACGTCCGGACTGGGGAGCTGAGCGATCGTATGGAAAGCTTCTTCCTGGGTGAGACTGCCAAGTACCTTTTTCTTCTCTTTGATCCCTCACATCCACTCAACACTTGGGATGCTCCATTTGTATTTACCACCGAAGGACACCCGCTGGTCGTGCCTAAGCGTCTACGTCAGATTAAACCTGCCCGGCGGTCAGTTCCTACTCCCCTACCGCAACCAGCCCCTAAAGTATGTCCTCTTCCCCCTCCGCCGGTGCCCTTCAGCATTTCAGCTACGGCTGCGAGACCGGATATCTTCCATGCCGCAAGTTTGGCACGGCTTCACCTCATGCCTACAGTGAAGACTCTCGAATCACCTCTGGTTGAGTTCAATGCGGATCATCCAAGTATCTCCATTTCAGATATTCAGTCTCCCTCAAACTATACTTACTACCCATGGACACTCCCACCAGAACTTATTCCTCGAAATGCGACTAGCTCGAGGATGCAGACACGGACAACGTTCGACTTGTCTTTTCCCAACCTCCCCAATACCCTCCAAATGGGTTCTCTTCAACGTATCAATGAAGGCATCCTTGTGAACTCAATGAGTGGTCTTCGCCTTGGCATGATTCGCGAACCCGACACCTTCCCCGGGGAGAAGGAGATCCCCTTCGATGAGCACTTCCGCATCTACGCCATCTCCAACGTTGCGCTAGGTCGAGACGAGAAAGTATACATGTCGCGGTCCACGATCGAAAGCTTCAATCCCGTGGACCCCTTCTTCACTCGCACACGTGACACCCAAATGGTTGATCTCATCATCGATGCGCCACACTTGCCGTCTACAACATCACCTTCGAGCGCCCTCTCCGATTTTCTTGATAGCGTCCTCAGTGAATCCGCAAATATTTCCAATTATGAGATTGTGGAAACATTGGAGATGGACATCGGTCCTGAGGAACTAGAGAATGAACCCTCATACTTCTCATCTCTACTCGCATCTTTACAATCCCTTCTCTCATCCCAGCCATCCGCAACACCAGTGTCCTCTCCACCCACTATGGAACAACAGTTACCCGAAATCCAACGCTTCCATCTCCCAGGCACATTACCTACAGGACCAGGTGCTGCGCCTTTGCCTGATATACCAGACCCAGATCTCACATTTTCGGGCACCAACCCGTTGACGTGGTCAAGCATCTACGTTCACTCAACCCAATTATGCGAAGAACGTCTCCCTATCGAAACCCCGCGCACCCATCAAGTCATTGTAATACCCCGGGGTGGTTGCTCATTCTCTACTAAACTTCGTAACATCCCTGCTTTTCCACCAAAGAGCGGAAGCCTGCAGCTCGTTGTTATAGTATCGTATCCAGAACACGAACAAGAAAGCTTTGAATCCGCACCTACATCTTCCGACCTAGAGACCGATGACGGACAATGGAGTAATGATAAATTGAATATGCGGTCTATGCGGCGGCAACGGAGGTTAGAGGATCAACAACTCGTCGACTCCGAGACTATTCAATATCAAGATCCGCCTTCGCGAAACAAGAAACAAGATATCGATCCTGAGTCCTCGAACTCCAAAGCCTCGCCCAAAATGTCCAAAAAGCGTCGTTCTCCCTCGCAACAGAACGCCGGTGGCAACACGCTCGTCCAACCCCTTCTGGATAACCTGCAATTCACCCCTTCAGGTCTGCCGCGCCCAAATCCTATTCCGTTGGTGATGGTAGGAGGAGGTCATGAGACGATGGACCTACTAAAGAGGGCTAAGGGGGTACAAACGAGGAGGAGATATTATTTCTTAAGTCAGGGGGTTAGAATTGCGAATTTAATTGTGCTGTAGCCGGCTAATTTTTGCCCACCAGGAGTATGTATATATGAATGATGCGCGTAGAGGACTTGTGTGTTCGTTTTAGGATAGAAAAAAAGTTCATAATTTTCCTTGCTTGCATGCCCCAAGAATTTGCGATCCAGCAATATATTCCATGCAAGCTTAGGTCCGCCTCTCCTTAAGTGACATCATTAACGACTACGCCACCATTAACCTCCTAGAACCTCGACGATAATCCAATTCATACTTCTTAAGCTTACAAGAGAAATGAGCCTCTCCCGAAGACTGTGATTTCACACACTAAGATCAAGAGACTCATCTTGAGTTACTGTACAGTAGCAGAGAGGATACCAAGTCATGCTCTCTCTTAAAAAAAAAAAAACCCTCACCGCCTCCCATACCGTATCCCACGAACCTTGATTACTAGGTCTCCAACCTGACCCCCCTGGATCCTAGTAATATCTGTTTTGAACTCCTAACCACGACCGTCGACGATGGCGAATTCTCGAGCTTTACCAGAAGGAAAACCTCCTGTCAGGGAGCGCAATTCACCACTGAGGCCTGTCATATACCGTCATCAGCCAACCATCCGGGTCGTGCTTCAGAATGCACGGGTTATCCAGGCACTCCTTCATTACATGTCGCATACTGCATCGCCAACGAAAACACTTCTCGCCATTCTCCACACAGTTGCGACAGGTGGGACTACTGTCGCAGGTCAAACTCTTGACATAGCATTCGACACACGAAAATACTGTTTTTGGGAGCTTCGTATTCGGACTTGTTTTGACGAGATGAGCGGCGCCTCGCAGGACCTTGCCACCCTGTGAGAACTTCTCGCAAGTTGCCTGCTTCACTTCGATAACTCTGTTGGCCTCGCGGAGGTCATTGCGTAGCCGGTTGGCTTCCGCCGTCTTGTGCTTGAGCTTCTCTTCTAGTTCTGCAATGTGCTTCGTAGCAGCTGGCACCTTTGACATTTTCTTTAACTGGTTGCTAAGGTGATTGTTCTTATTTTCCTCAGTTGCAATCTTTGCATAGAGATTAAGAATTTCCTTCTCTTGCTTAGCTAGCTTAGTTATATTTTCCTGTTGCTGTGACGCATTTGGAGCGGCGGACAGTTTTGTAAGGAGGGCATCCCGCTCAGCTACCAAGGCCTTGACCGACTTCTCATTCTGCTCAGACGTCATCAACCGAGCTTTTAACCCGGAGATTTCCTGATCTTTCCTTGCGATGAGGACTCCCTTTTCATCCTGGTGGGCATTGATGGTGGCATTTTGACTGCTTCGGAGACGCTCTAGCTCCACTGTGAGAGAGTCGACAAGTCGTTCACTCATCAGTGCCGCAGCTAGCCTGCCATTGAGCTCGCGGATCATGTCATCCTTCTTCTCGAGTACCGCGGACGCGCTACCCGTTTGTGAAGGCTGTGGATTCGATTGATGGCGTAACACCTGGGAATTAAGATGATCTAACTCGCTCTGGAGTCTGTACAGCTCGTCCCGGTGACGTCTGTCGGCCTTCGCCATATCATCCTTGATCTTGATCTCATTTTCAACCATGGAGTTGTATGCTGGCAAGGTTAGCCGAACGATCGGTCTGGCATCATATTCGTTTGGTTGGAACATTTGGACGCTCCGGGAGGATGATGATTGCTGGATGTACCCGTCGTCGACGATTTCTACTCCTTGATTCAGACCGAGACCGGGAGGGGGTTGGATATGTCGCCGCGGAGGGGACAGTGATTTGAAGTTGGTCAGAGCACTATCCCGGTGCTCGTTTTCGCCGACTAGATCTTGAAGCTGGAGGATCATGTCATGTAGCAATTCCTCATTGGGGATTAGAGGCCGCTCGGCTGGTTGATTCATTATGGTTGGTGCAAGAGACGGATTCGCTGCTGGGGGCTGCGTGATTGCATGGTGGTCGTAGGCTGGCTCCAGCCATTCATGTTGGCTCGATTTCTGCAGCGGCGTTACAGGCTGAGGGCTGCCGATATACGAATCTATGGACATGACTTTAGCGAGCACGACCGGCTCTTTCACTCTGGACGCTTGGGCCGTATCGATCCCCCTCGGGCTGAATGGGTTGCCGTTAGCCAGCATTCTCAGTGCATCGGCAAAGCTATCCTTGGTTTCAGCTCTTGGTTTCGAGGTGACCCCCATCTTTTTACTCTCAGCGCGCGGATCTGGAGTGTAAGAGGAAAGGTGATCAGGTTGCTTTGAGAATTGGTGAGGTGAGGTTGGACCCTGTCTCTCACTTGTGTCTTCGTCCAGCAAGTCTATGGGCAGGGTTGGCCGCGGCGAGGAAGGCTTCATCGACGCAGCGGGCGGACTATTGGCCTCGAAACTGACGAAGCTAATGAGATCGTCCTCAACAACTGCCCGAGGGAGTCACATGTCAGCAGCCAGAGTAAAGAATATCTGAACCGTGGGATCTTCCTTCTGACGACTCACAGGTGGGTATTGCTAGAGCGGCACAGTCCTCTCCACGGGGTCGGAAGGACATGATTGAGAGGAACCTTTGAAAAACACGGCGTGCGGAGAATTTGGACGTCAACACCTAGGCATGGCCGTGGTGTTGCTATGCCAAGACGCTGACGCATCGGGCAAGGAAGGCACCATGAAGAGTGAAAGTGTGTATGCACGCATGGGACTACCTAGGTACTTAATTAAGTAAGTTGAGATGCGGCATGCCACAGTGGAAGCGCGAGAAGATTCAACGGTATAGATTCCAACTTGTAGCCGCTTAAACTACACAACAACCATTGCCAGCCTTTTCCACGTTAGGTCAACGTCCGTTTCGCGGAAGATCGCCTTCTCGCGATTTCTTCTCACCTCCAAACTGACGTGGCCATGGGGGCACATCACCTTCCGAACTTCTTCAACTCCCATACTCGCATAGGGGGGTATACAACCGCGGCCCAGGCAAAACCGACGTAATTGCCCATCTAGTCCATTGTCAGCGGATCTGCGTCTCAAGGTCAAAGGACTATTACTCACATCTGCGCCATAGTCTCCCACAAGCTTAGCAATAGGGCCAATGTACCAAACCTGGGCCATGCAGAGAATAGCCCCAGCCCAGCCAATCAAAAAAGCAATGAGAGCTGCAATGCCAAGGGGTAGCTTCTTAGGTTCATTCCAGGTAGCCCAGTTGAAGCCTTTCTTACGGCGGAAAATAAGGTGCTCTTCTAATGTTATTGCTATCCAAATAGACACCCAATAGCCCATTAGAGCTAGGAAGTTGGTGAATATCTCGGCCAAATGACCACGACCAGCCAGGGCACAAACCGTGTAGATTACCACACCAATTGTATTCCAAATGGCGCGAGGCACCAGTGCAGCCCACCTCCCAAGGATCTGGGCATCGATTCCGGACGAGTATCTAAGGCTGGTTAATATCATAAGGGTTCGGCGTTGGTGCCAGAGGACTCACGTAGGTGGGATGAGGTTCGCTACTAGTCCAAGAGCAACGATGACGCCACAGAAGCTGCCAAACCCACCCAATGGCTTGTAGCCGTGAACGATCAGCGCTCCTTGAGAAACGCCGTATGCCTCTTCCCAGGCAGTGTTCGTAAGCATCCCGGATGCAAGCCCGATACCAAGAAGAAAGGCGAAGGTAAAGCTCAAGGAGAGCCCGACCATTGTCACACTAAAGATCTTCCATCCGGGCGTATGCTCTGGGTAGTAGACGAAGTAATCTGCCGCACCTCCAGAATAAGTTATGGCCGCGGCCAGGTTGAGACCAAAGAAGGATAGTCTATTGCCGGAGAGTGTGGCGGGATCCCCTTCCGAGCTCGAGGAGGTATTAAAACCCGGCCCTGCTACGCCGGCGAGGATACAGAGGACAATCAGCTGTGGCAACCAGGCATACCGCTCATAGTAGTGGAAGATTTGGTATCCAAACGTAGTAATACCCCAAGTTATGATTGCAACAATGATGATTCCGACAACAACAGACATGTTGCTTGTCGAAACGGCAGACAGGATCTGACCCGCTACGACGCAGTCAATCAAAGCGTATCCTAGAAGGACAATAAGGTTCAAGATAACAACGAGCTTCGAGGGCCACCAGCCCATCGTGTACCTGGACAGTTGGTTAATGCCGGGCTCGGGAGTCTTGTGGCAGCTACTAACCGAGCAAAGATCATTGTCCTGTTCCCGCTCCTTGGCCCAAAAGTCGCAATGTATGCCACCGGGAGACATCCCACGAGCATGCCGAACACAGCACAAAGGCTCGAATCCAAGAAGCCTAGGCCAAAGACGGCCGGACCTAACATTCCCAATGTAATATTGTTAGCCGCCAGGTTGATTGAAAACCACAAAATGGCCACTTGAGTGTAGCCCAATGCACGAAGATCATGGCGCTCATCTGCTTCGACACGCTGGATTCCGCGCGCCTCGAGGTTGTACTCCACCAGCTGCTTTTCAAACTTCTTCCATTGCAAGTGTGCTCTTCTGGCAAAAGTTGCGGGGTTGGCTGCCCCACCTGTATCGCTTATCGGAAGGCCTTCGTTCGGGGCCAGGACGGGCACCAGCGAGGACGTCTTTTCATCGTAGACGTTAGCGGTTTGCGGGGTAGGCTCCATGAAGACTGGGAGCCTGCACTCATCAGCAGCGTCTTACGGAGGGGAAGCAAAGCATGAGGTCCTTTCGCAGGATTTAACCTGATCAAGTTCAGACCGTATCTCTCAGATCACCGACCAACTCAGTGCTTCCCCGCAGCCAAACCGAAGTCTGCTGGTGGGTTGCACTGAGGAAGGGAAGGCGAACACCGGTCTCATGCAATTGCTGCTGTCAATACCTTGATCAAGTGCTTCTCCGCTACTCAGCTGCATGACTGGTGACTGTCGTACTTGTTCAACGCGAAGATATGCAATTGATGCTTGAACGGCGCTATGTAAGAGATGGAGGTTGAACCAAGACCTTCACCGCCGTGATAAGAAATATGCTTCTAGAATTGTGGATTTAAGGGGTAGTGAGAGGATAATTAAGACGCTGGGGATTGTGTCGTGGAGGTCAAAAGTCGCAAGCTTTTAATGGTGCTTGAAGACTGGAAAAATCTCTGCTCTAGAGGTGACTTGCTGAATCTTGCCGGGCTTTCCGCGGAGTCGTTCTTGCGCGACTCTCCTCGACACTATTGGCCGAGCATGACACAGAAACATGCATTTGTTCTGCCACTTTTCGCGCTTTTCAAGAAGCCCCATGTAGATTGTGCAAGCAGAGGGAGGTGATTCCAATCACGTGATTTAGATCCAGTTCAGGGCATGTTAGCACATATTGAGGATGCCAAAAAAGTAGGCTTCAATTCCTCAAAGCTTTAGCTAGAAGAAGGGGGGACTTTAACCAAACACAAACTGCTGTCGGAAATTATGTGTATGTAGTAGTTATCCATCCATCTGATGGACTGCAGCTGCAATGATTTTTCCAGCGCTACCGGTATCCACTAAGCGCGGATATTCGACCCGATCTAGATATCTTCTTCCAACATGTTTTGACTCTAATAACGAAGTCCCAGAAGGCCGAAGGACTGCACTCACAACACGTGACCTGGCCGCCAGCTATTCATTCCCACCTTGGAACCTTGCAATCATAGAAAAGCCTATGGACACCTACAACTGCCATAGTCTGTCTGTGAGTCCTGAAGTGTTCCTGCTTCAATTTCTTAACTTCACGATCTTGGTCGGGGCAATCACTAAAGTTGGAGCTAGTCGCATCCACCCGTACTCTGCACAGGGTTCTCAAACCAGGATCTGTCCCTAGTCCGAAAGTTTCAAGACAGCAAGTCCATCCGTTTGTTCAAGGTCCTTATCTTTCCTCCCTCTCTTTCTCCGCGCCATTTGACGTGCATCTACCTGCACCTTGCCGGTTTAGACCTGCGGGTGGTGCAGGTACTGTTGCTGGTGCAGGTACTGCAGCATGGAGCTACTTCATTTTGCCTAGCTCAAAGATGCCTTTCCTCTTCTTATCTTTTCACCGAGGTGCCGGGAACGCAAGATTTGGTTCGGAATCAGAACCTGCGGGGAAGGCGCGTAATCTGTTGTGGTACTTAGATAGTAAGGCCCTCTCAGCATGCTTTTTTCATCTTTTTGTTGCGTTCATCGACTTGACCGCCATGCTGCACAGATGTGTCTATATATTGGTGGGACTTTGGGTCCTTGAGACCCTTGCAGCCCCCACTTTCCAGCAAAGAGGATACAACGGCACCTGTCGAAGAACGACTGTTGCGATTCTGTAAGCATTTCGAAAGTTAACATAGCTCGAGAGAGCTGACTTGACGCAGAGGTGGTGGCGTTGCTGGTATAACGGCTGCTCAAGCCCTCTCGAATCAATCTGTCACGGACTTTCTCATTGTTGAATACAATGGAGGTATTGTATATGGCCACTTTATTCCAGGCATGACTAAATACTAGCAGATATTGGTGGCCGGATGACACATACAACCTTTGGAAAGGACCCGGATGGGAATCCTTATGTCGTGGAACTCGGAGCGAACTGGGTAGGTTGTCTCTGGAAATTGTCTCATATACCCAATCTAATATGTTCTATCAGGTTCAAGGTTTAGGGATTAAAGACGGACCGGAGAATCCAATCTGGACAGAAGCTAAAAGATACAATATTTCTAATGAGTATTCTGACTACGATTCCATACTCACATATAACGAAACTGGAGCGGTGAATTACACTAACCTCCTAGATGATTTTGAAGATGCCTATGCTGCCATGGAGCAAGGCGCTGGCTATATCCTTGCCGACAATCTTCAGGACCAAAGTACTCGCACAGGATTAAGTCTAGCTGGATGGAAACCTAAGAAGAATATGGCTGCCCAAGCTGTCGAGTGGTGGGAATGGGGTCAGTTACAACATATTTGCATAGGTTTACTTATTCACTAATGTCCACGGGTAGATTGGGAGACTTCATACAGTCCTGATGAGAGCTCACTGGTCTTTGGCATTACCGGCTACAATCTTACGTTTTATCAGTTCTCTGAGGAGAATAATTTTGTGATTGATCAACGTGGATTTAATACCCTTATCAAAGGAGTGGCCTCTACCTTCCTTCAACCGAATGACACACGGCTTCTCCTCAATACGGTCGTTACGGATATTGAGTACTCTGCAGATAGTGTCACAGTTACCATGGACGACGGAACTTGTATTAGCGCCGACTACGCAATATGCACTTTCTCACTTGGGGTCTTACAGAACGAAGTAGTCACCTTTAAGCCGGAGCTTCCAGATTGGAAACAAACATCCATCGAAACTTTCCAAATGGGAACTTATACCAAGATCTTCCTCCAATTCAACGAAACGTTCTGGGACCCCGATACCCAATTCTTCCTTTACGCATCACCTACAACACGTGGGTATTACCCCGTCTGGCAATCTTTGGTCCCGGACGGTTTCATACCCGGCTCTAACATTATTTTTGCCACCGTCGTTGGTCACGAGTCTTACCGCATCGAGGCACAGGACGATGAAACAACCAAAGCAGAATTGATGGAGGTTCTTCGTCAAATGTTCCCTGGAGTAAATATTCCAGAGCCCACCGATTTTATGTATCCTCGCTGGAGTCTCCAGCCATGGTCATATGGTAGCTACTCCAACTGGCCCGTTGGAATGACTCTTGAGAATCACCAAAATCTACGCGCAAATGTGGAGAGAGTATACTTTGCTGGAGAGCATACCTCAGCGGAGTACTTTGGCTTTCTACATGGTGCCTGGTTCGAGGGGAGAGAGGCGGGTGAGCGAATAGCCGGAATGATCTCAAGAGATTGTATGAATATTGATTCAGGTTGTGGGACCTATACCAATTACGAGATTCTGCACGGAACGACAGCGCTGGAGGAGTACAATGCATCAAATGGCTTTGTAGTGAGCAGCTTCTATGTGGCAGGATCTTAGGCTCTTCTACCTATTTGATTCCGCACCCAGCATCTATATACTTAGAATCCCCATCGCTTGACCCCACCCGAGGCCGAGAGAAATGCAGCGCCGAGTATAAAAGCTCAGAATCTGTTCACTAATTCTACTCGAATGCACTCCAACGAGGTGCATACCTAATCCAGAATGATGAAATTATTCTTCTCAAGAGCTCACCACGTGCATGGGTGATGGAATCTAGGACTGTGGGGACTCGTGTCCTGCCTCGTCTGAATAATGTCATGCCACGCGGGGTGATATCACCTCAGCGTTTGAGACCCTAGCCATCATCTCATTCTCGTTCCATTGATTGGCCACGGAATCCGGTAACCATCAATCGAATCTCTATCTGCGCCAAGATATCTATATCCCCGAAGCGCGGTCATCTTCACTACGGTCTGCCGTCTTCTAGAAGGACGCTAGAAGGCAGCGAGAAGAATAATCCCCGTCTGCCACGCGTGGTGGTGTGCAGAGAAGTGGAGTCCGGACCCGTCTCACCTCAGCACTTTCGATTTCGATGTGATTCCCCAAACTTGAGGCAAAGTAAACCAACAGCTAATTGTCGGGGAGTACAGTGAAATGAAGGTAGACGTGTTGCACCTAACTCATAGCATGCAGCGCAGAGCTAAAATCGCGCATAGAAA
The DNA here is from genome assembly GCF_010093535.1 of Lindgomyces ingoldianus. Lineage (NCBI taxonomy): Eukaryota > Fungi > Ascomycota > Dothideomycetes > Pleosporales > Lindgomycetaceae > Lindgomyces > Lindgomyces ingoldianus. The sequence continues at coordinate 391,508 of NW_022985200.1, forward strand.
GGAGAACGCACTGAGATGGTTATCCATACTAGCATGAGAGCTCCAGCACCTGGGAAGGCGAGTGATTGAATCGCATGCAAGCTGGAATGCCGGAAACAGCTCACCTGCGGCCGGCTGACCAAGACCCCGTAAACCGCCACTTCTAGCGACCTTCTCGAAGCATTTTACCCGCAAGCCAATGCATGTGCGGGGGGATTTTCCCCTCGCACCCGCCCTTGCGAATGCCGTCGAAAAGCTAATTAGCTTCAATTTTAAATGCCGTTAATTGCCGTTTCCATTCTAGCCAATGCTGATGGAGACCAGAGAACATGCAGAGAAGCCTGTTATCCAGGATTGCAGGCTTCTCGAAGGGTGAGTTGCTGGGAATATTAAGCGAGTTCCGGCGCTTGCCTGTTTTGCGCTCAGATTGGAGGATATCGATACGAGACTCAATGAACCCTAGAACCTTGTTGATCACAACCTTGACACTCCTCCTAGCTCCAAGCAATTTCCAAGAGGATTTCCCCGTTCCAATAGCCTAGGATAATCTGAGTATGGGGGAGGAATGTTCGCGGAATCCTCACTCTCTGAAATTATGTATGCCACGTGCAGACCTGGACTAATGAAGCACTGGCGGAACGCCTTACAGATATGCCCTTGACTTTTCACTACCGAGCGCGCAAGGAGGTAGCACGATATCACGGTCGTTGCTCATTTCCAAGTTGGAAGAGGAATTTTGGCATATGGCTCTTTCGCACATTTTAGTCCGCTAGCGAACTCTTAGCTATCGGATGGCATAAAGGCGTAAATACCGAGCCGTAAGATGGCCCAATCCAGCCCTTTGCGGCCCCTCCAACTGGCGCCACACCAGAACTCGTGCATCGTGTACTCATGACGAGAACCGATCTTGAGCTTTCCTCTCACGACGGCTCTTTCATCGTGGCGTACGGGAATTCGGGTTTAGCGGCCGGTGGCTTCAAAGTTTGGTCGACTCACTTCAACGCTTAGTTCAACAGCTGGTCAAGTGGTCGTGGGATTTCTGGATCTGAGCGATTGAGGCTTCGATAGCGTGATCGACGCCCCCGATTGGGAATATTGGCTAGCCAGTGTGGACGAGACTGATGGAACTTTGCCAATTCGACTTTCGGGCTGAATGGTGTGAGAACGATTGGGAAAGGAAGTCAGTGCACGAGGGCGGCGCAGGGAGCTTGAGAGGAACAAGTATTGATGCAAGTTGCACGAAAAGTGCTATCGGTACAGTGTTGATCCCGTTCATGCCTTCCTTCCCAAACAGAAATATGCCAAAGCCAATAAAAAATCAAGAAGCAAGCGCCCACACCCACATCTACCGGCAACATATCTAAGACAGGCTTATTTCGCAACGCCGCTGTGCTCCTGTGCGTCATCGTCGATGTCGTCATTCCATTCGTCGCCTCGCACACCACTGTCGTGGGCCGACAATGCGGCGTGGGGCGGCGCATCGAGGCCATCGTCGCTCTCGTCTTCGAATGCGGCCGGGTCGGCCAAAGGCTGCGATTCGGGATCCGCGGGCCCGTTTCCTGGACTGGTCCGCCGCGGTGCACCTTGGACACCCTCATCGGCGGAGACTGAGATGCCATGTCGGCCCCACTGGTTCTTCGGCTGACTGTCCGCACGGCCGTTCCTAGTTGCGGCAGCAGCGGCAGTGGCTTCCTCGTCGTCGAAGTCAAAGTCAACACTCTTCCGACCCACCAGCCGACCTACCAGCCAGCCACGGCCTAAGTCTTCGGAGTCCACGACGCCGCCCCGTCTAAGCTTCACTCTCTGCCGTGTCCAGTACACCCACCCAAAGTCAATCATGAGGGCTGTCTGGATGGTCCCCCACACCCACGACGTAGGGTCCGCGTAGTTAGGCTCCGTAGCCGAGCGCACGATCCAGTTAAGAATGTAGAGGAAGCGGTAGGTGCCAAGCGCTACAAGGTAGAACGAGTCGAGCACGGTAGGCACGGTTGTCTGGCGGAGAAGCAGCAGCTGGGGGATGACGCAGACAGATTCCAGGATCTGGGAGAAGACCCAGAGAATCTAGAGTGGCACTCTCGTTAGCAGGAAGGGGGTGGAGGATGATGCAGGCGTGCAGGGACGGCATACCTTGAAGAAGGTGTTGGGCCCAATGATCCACTTCTTGAAGATCAGGAACCAGAATGGGGCAACCACGACGCTACCTAGCAGAGTGTACATGCCGAACTTCCACGCCTTTTCTCGCTCGCGGGTGCGGGCGTACACGCTGGTCATGAGGAAGATGATGTAGAGGGAGGAGAGTGTGTAGAATATCTTGAGTGAGAAGTTCCATGTGTGCTCCCAGTCCTCCGTGGCCGAAACGTGGAAGATGTCCAGGTAGCGCGCGCAGAAGACGAGGGCATAGAGGGCCTGGGTGATGAGCGAGACGCCCTCGGCGCTGCTGTTGGAATGGATGGCCCATATCAGGATCAGCTTGGACGTCGTGTGCGACACATCGCCGAGGATGTGGAAGACGTTGAAGCGAAAAGGTGCCATGCTGTGCTAGGAAGGCAGCAAGAGGCAGGCGCCGACAACCGGGTCCAGAGCTGCGGCTCTCAGTGGGCGGCTCTCAGTGGTGAGCTCTGCTGTTGTCGCGCGAGCGTCGCGTGGGCAAGAACGCGGGGCTGGCGTTGGGGAGGGGAGGGGTGGTGCTATTGTTAGCTCTGTGGTGGTGATGGTGTTAACGTGAAGCTTGCTGCTGTCGAGAGCTGGGGCCGGCTTGGCAACCTTGGATGCCCTGCATGTGACACTAGCACTCTTCTGGCGCACACGCGGCTTCGCAAGGCTGACTTCAACCTCTCTGCTTCTCGCACGAGGAGATAGCACTGCCCGTCTTTCATTCATCTCAGTCAACACTCCCAGCCCAGAACCGACGAGAGATAACCTTGGGATGCGCTTGTCACGAGGCTTGGCCTATCGTTGGAACGACAACCTTGGAACATTAGAAGCTGAAATATAGCAGGATTCAAGGGGGATCTGCTCTAACTGCCTGGCTTTCAGATGGCACAACAGCAGCATCTACAGACTCCTTCCAGAACTTTGCGTGCAGCTGGCTACAGTGGTGGACGTTTGGGGACTTGAGTATAAAAAAAAGTCGGTGTGTAGAGTCTGCAACCAGACGGCATTGACAAGGATTTGCCTTTCGAAAGCATTAGCACGGGAGCATGGATTTGACTACCTTGAAGGGATTTGTGCATTTGATATCTCCCGTCCGTGCTCTCGAAGGATATGGTTCTATAAAGTTGAGCATTCTCTGAACTCTGCACCTATAAGACTGCACTACGCACGGTGTCCAATCCGGCAGGACATACTACAGGAGATATCACATTGGCTAGTACCCTGTCAAGCTAAGTTCGACCATCAAGATAGGTCTCTACTTGAGACCAGAGCTATGAGCTGCGCGTTATGTAAAAGTCCAAACGTTATATGCTCGTCTATAGGACCATTGCGGGATTGAGGCGAAGTAAGGGGGGGCTCATCGTCAAGTAGGGGTGCTTTTGGAGACGGTGTGCTGATTTTATCCTAGCTAAGGAAGGCATGGGCCGTGACGATGTCTGGGGATCATGCGTATCACAGAGCTGACTGCATGCCTTTTTGTTGTTTCAAGCACACAGCCTCGATGCTCTTGTAGTTTGGGAGGGAGTGGGAGGTGTTTGAAGCCCTTCTGGTGGGTGTTGGGGCTATACTCATTGTTACCGTCGCGATAAAGCAAAAAACGTTGAAGTCACAACACTTAATGACACCAAGCAAATACATGGATAGTGCACTTGAAGCCAAGCTTTCTTTGACGGTTTCTACAGATCAGAGTTTGTGGGGAAGTTAGAAGAGAATTCTGTGTGCAACATCCTCGTTTCACCCAAAGGTGCAGGCCTACGAAAACGTTGATCTGACAGGCTGGGACACGAGGATGCTCCCGACAGAATGGCACACCTAAAGACCCTTGGACAATCTAACACGACAATTGGACAGGTTGCGCAGGGGCACCGGAGTGGTCTTTTGAGCGGTTCGAGGGCATTCTGAGCGCCGTGGTGTCCCGTTCATTGAATGACGCAGACCCAGCCTCGCAAGCCATGACTTAAGACTTTGCAGGCGTACTGTTGCTGGGAGCGGTTGTGGGAATGGCTTCGACACTGCAGATCGCGGAACACTCAATAACGAATCGGTTAGCCAGATAAACGTTGATTAGATTGCGGGTAGGGACATAATCCCCGCGTACTCGTGGTAATCATGCAAAGGGGATCTCCGGTCACCGATCCCCAGGCCCAGGGTTTCCAGAACAATTGCTAGTTTAATGGGGTGTTTCGACGACAAGTCAAAGTCATGCATGAGAATCCAGGGTGCGTAAATCACGAGGCAGTATCAACTTCCTCCAGCCAGAATTGTGAGCTTGATCCACAGGGAGGGTGGAGACAACTTCTGGAAGGGGGACCCATATGAGACCAGAGCCTCGCTAGAACACTTTAGGGAACTGTGTGTTAAGAATCCTTGTCTTTAACAGTGCAATTGCCGTCTTCTAATATTCTAGAAGCTGACCTACATATGGCCCAGGGACACTCGGTCCATGTTCAGATCCCAGCTGCAGATTCGTAGGATTCCCAACCGGTCACAAATTTCTGCTCATTTCCCATGGCAGAATTTGAAGGTAGAGAGAGGGAGGATGTATCAGGGCTTAGTTATCCACAGAGCGGCAAATGTCGGGAGGGATCTCCCTTTGTATCTGATAGGGCAGCTTGGACCACACAGATGAAGCACTGAGGTTGAGCGGACACCAGCACAAGACAAGGGCGCAGCAAGGTCAAACCGAATCAGTGTCAATGATGGTTAGATGAGGAAGTCTCCAGAGGCCTGACGCAATCGGGCTCCTGGGTTCATGTACAGCGATACGGTCGGAGTCCGGCAGTATACAAGCTGACATGGCACAGACGCCTTGGGAACCTGTGCTTGGGGTTTGAGCAGCCACGCCGCTGTCACCTACACTGGAGGAGGTGGTCGAAGTAGCAGGTGGGAGACGGTGACAGGGTCAATGGCAGTGCAGGGGGCTACATCGCGGGAGTTATCGTGATGCAGGTGGGGGAGGGAGGCGGGGGTAAGAGGCTTGGGGGCTGCGGTGGAGGAATGGTTGAATAGGGAGACCGCAGCAGGGACTAGGATAGTGAGGATCAGGCCGTGAGTCGACCCCTTCGCTATCTACATCCGCGAGATCGAAAGACTCGGAGAAGAGAAGAGGGCCTCTGAGCAAGAGTTGCGAGCACTGCAGCGGGCGGCGGCTTGGCGACGGCTGAGCGGGCTGCTTTAGCCGTATCACCCCGACATGGAGCAAAGGGAGGAGACAGCACAGGGTATTCCTGTGGGGACTCGCCAGCGGCGACGGCGACTGCTCCTGCTCCTGCTCAGGCTGCCCGACCGATCACGACGGCGAGGCGTTATCGCGATGCTGCGGATGCGTTGCAAAGCGGTGAGCTGCCGTGGTGGTGTTGCTGAGGGACGTTTGAGGTCGCGAGTCGACATGCAGGATAGAGAGCAGCACTCGGAGCGTCGGCCGCTCGTAGTGCCCAATCGGGAGAATTAGCTGCCATTGATGCGAGTCGAGCGACCGCAACGCCGGCTATATCTGGCACATTTACGCGCCTAAGCTAGGCGTTTCACGTCGCTGGTGAGCTGCTGTTTGCCGTTTCGAGGCCTTTTTGCTGAGCATAAGCGCCCTTAGCACGCCGCACGCCGCATCGCCCAACTTCCCGCCCCTAATTCACCGAATGAGAACAGTGGCTTGATCTGAGAGGCTTGCGATGGACGCCTTGGACGAGGGAATTTGAGAAATGGTGCTCGAAGGAACTGTATCCCGGGCCTTATGGCGCCGCGAAAGGCCTGCTGAACTTCCTCTCAGACCGGCGTCGTCGAGCAGCACGGACAGTGGTTCGTCACAGTCACGCTGCAGCGCAAGAGACTGACTGACGGCCCTCTCCTTGCTCTCTGCGTTCTGCTCTCCGCTGTTTGCCCTTTGCCTTGAGACGGGCCGTATAGAGCGAGCCCAGGTGCCCCCGTGCCAGCGAGCAGCGCAACCCACTGCGGCAGGGTTGGTGGGAGGGCTGAGAGCCGTTTGGACGGCCGGCGAGGCTGCTCCAAGCCCTGGCGGCCTCCCCTCCGCCGCCGTGCCGTCGCTATTCGTCTGCCAGAGCCCTCGATCAGGTTGATCTTCACGCTGCGCGGACCCAGCCAGTCGTTCCTGGCTCTCCAGCCTGCAATTGGGCCGGGCACAACCGTACGATAGGCCCGCCGTCGAGGCGGCTCAAGCGCACCAGTCCAGCCTCCAAAGCTCCCTGCCTCCCACACCCCTGGCTGCCCAGCGCCGTTGAACCTGAGCTTGGAGCAGACGTGTGGAGAGCATGGGTGAATGCTCGGCGCTAAGCTGCATGGCCCGGCGTGCCAGCATCCTTCTAAATCCGTCAACCGGGGGCAACGACAGACTGGTCGCACTAGAGCCTGTCCTGCCTGTCCTGTCCTGCCTGTCTCCAGAGCTGCCCAGCTCAACCTGCGCTGGTGCGTGAGCAGCGAGCATCGCCATGTCTTGATACATATTGTCTAACGCGCTCCTCTCTTCCCTTTCGTTCCGCTCCACCTCCCGCTCCCGCTCCCTCCTGAGTATTTTTACTATGCCCGGCTATTGTTGTCTGCTTCCATAACCGCAGTACAATCCAGCACACACCGCGGCCCTCACCTGCCCTCATGCCTGCCGTACTTGAGGGTGCTGTGCCCCCACCCCATCTCCACCTGACCGGCAAGTCATCGTGGCAATCCTCCTACAGCCCGATAAAGTATCCTGTTGCTCCCACCTCGTCGCCCCTTCCAATGTCTCCCGAGTCTCTCCCTTCCTATATACCCCACCTCCACGAGAACCAGCTCCCCCACCAAGACCTAGGTGGCTTGCCTAGTTCAGGCTGGTTTGGACCCTCCGTTCCGGCCCCAGAGTGTCAAAACGAGGTACGTCAGCCGCTCAGTCTTTCCCTAAAATGCAACTAACATCAAGCTCTCCATAGACTGGATACACCCAGTTTAGCTACGACCAGCCCTATGTGACCCCGCATACATCTTCAATCACTTTTTCACCACCCACTCATTTTTCCAAGCCTTCAGACACTCCCGTCTCACTGGCAAAGGATGCCTCAGTAACTGCCTTCTCCCCCGTCTCAGAATATTCCAAAGTGTCTGAGTCTGGACAGGGTGAATTCACTCGCCCCTCTGAGGAGTCCTATGCCGAGCCCCCGAGGACCTCGACCGAACCATCCACACATCTTCAGGTTGAGTCTAACCCTCCAGCACGGCCTCGCAGTAGCCCGAGTACCTTCACTCCCAACCATCCGTCAAGCGGACCCATCGAATTCCATTGGACTATGAATCCTCTGGGCATTTCAACCCCAGTTATGCACGAGCAGTACTACTCAGGTTCCACGTATCCTCCGGTACGAGCTCGTAGTCCTCGTTTAAGTGAACCGGCCATGGAATTGGCTGCTGACCTTGCCGCACCGCAGCCACGTCGTATGTACCCTCCAATAGCTCCCCATCCAATTGGGTTTCAAAGGACCAGTGCGCCAAAGCGATCACGCGAAGACGACGACTCTCCAGAGCAGTTGAAACGAAGGAAAAGATCAGACTCAAATAGTACTATGACTATGGAGCTCGGAGAGGAAGACCGATTATTGATTCAGCTCAAGGATGAAGAGAGCATGCCTTGGAAAGACATTGCAGCCCGATTCCAAACAGACCTTGGGAAAACATACCAGATCCCAGCCCTCCAAATGCGTCTCAAAAGGTTGAGAGAACGAATGCGCGTATGGACAGAAACTGATCTCAGAGCGCTGCGTATGGCGCATGAGTATTGGGTGCAGAGCAAGTTTGACATCATCAGCCAGAAGGTGAGTATTGGAGCATACAAGATGGGCACCCAGGCTAATTCGACTAGATGCTAGAGTTTGGCGCTTCAGAGAAGTGGACGGCTCGCCAGTGTGCTCGAAAATGGGCTGAGATAGACCCTGGCCCAACCCCGTACACAACCTACGATCACCACTCCACTCCATCATACGCACCCTACACTATGAGCCCAGTAGAAGCGTCTCCATTTATGCCGTATCTCCACATTCCATGAAATAGGAGGGGAAGCTACGATATTATGCGAGCGAGATCCTTTCTACAATGCCACAGAAACATCATATTTCAGCAGCTTCCACAGCAAGAGTCATCCAGGTACTGATTCTTCCCCTTTCGCTTCGCGACAAATGTGTCAGACCCTTTCTCGTCTCCTTTTTTGTATATATTCTAGCCCCCCCACCAGGGTTAACCGGTGCCGGCCGCCTCTGCATTTATTTTTCAAGCGGTCTGGTTCAATTGCTGTATTGCGAAAAAGCACTCCGATGCGGTTTCGGTCTTGCGGCCACTACGAGGGGAACGCCCTTCCAACACAGCCTTAATAAGATTGATACCTTTTCGAACTTTCTTGTGGAACTTTTATACCCCTGCCAACTTTCTTATCCCGCTAGAATCGCGCTTCCGTTGTCCCATCGCGATTTTGCCGCTCTGTGGGACTGGGAGCAGCGGCGAGGCAATTATCCAGGGGCCGCCGCTTTCCGCGAAGCGTTGCCCCGTTGAACCATTTAAATCTGCCCAACAATTCATGGGTGCGGCGTGACTGCACAATTCAGACGGCATTTCCGCCTCCAATCGAGAGTACGGAAAGGCCCTATAGGTATTTGCACGGCACCTGTAAGTGGCAACTATCGGCCAAAGCTCTTAGAGTTGGTTCATCGGAATATCGACTTCACAACAACTTCGTGTACAATGATTTCTGCAGGTTCTAGCGCCCTCATCAAGGAGATATTTCTGCATCGTCAGGGTGGTTTTGCATCGGAAAGATAGTGTTGCCACGTTCTGAGACAACAGCCGAAATCGTTCAACATCGAACCTCACCGATCATGACGGCACCGATCCGTGGGAGGAGAGTCATGTGAAGCCTCCAGAGTTACTGAAAACGATAAGTTATTGGTTAGAAATGTCCCGTTTGGAGGGCTGTTGCAAGTGAGTAATATTTTGGGGTGCACGCCACGTGGATCATGGCTGCTGACCGCATCCTTCAGAAACCTTCCTGGGCTGGAGGATTCTGTTTCGGCCACCTTTAGACTGTCGAAACCTAGGTACAAAATTGTCTTACGAGCTTTACGGTTTTTTTTTTTTTTTTGAAGGGATTCGGGCAAATTTTCTTCTTATGTCTGGCGCTTAACGTGGCCAACTCACCGCTCACCACTTTCACTCCACATGCTCACTGGGCAAGTCTCAAGTCAACACTCAAGAATGCTGCAAGAACAACACCTCTTCTCATCCGCCCCCCATCCAAGCCCAAAGCCCGCCAATCCGGACCGGGCAGACTATGGTGCACCGACACTCTATTGGCCGAAGCGGCACAGTCTGTCATCTTGACTGTTGGTGCAGCATCAACGCCGCATCTCATTCGCCATCGTGGCCTAAAAGACACGCCGACAAAACTAACGTGCATTTGAGCTTTAGGCATCATTGAAAGCAATCCCGCCCCACATCTAGCCTTTCATCAATAGAACCATTATTTTGCACAGATCTAGCATATTGGTGCCGCATTCACACAGCAAAGCTATTTGCCCTTTCAACCTTACTTCCTGTCAATTCCCAGTCCCTGTGCCGCCCCTATACTTACTGAGCCGCAACTCATTCAACTCATAATCTCAAATTTCCAGCATCGTGAATCGCCAGGTTCACCGGTTAGAGGCCCATTCATGTCGCCTCCGCTTGGACTTCCCTGCTGAATCGGTGGTCCCTGACTGCAGTGCCAATAGTTGCCAAACACCATGCTTCACATCTCGTGGGAGTTCTAAGACGAAACTCAAAACTTTCTAATGCCTTCAAAGGCGTCGTTTCGATTTTTGTTCCATAAGATGCGACACTGGTGCAGGGGTTTCTGCAGTGGAAACTGCCTCGAAAATACCGCTGCCCTGAGGTCTGCGAAGTAAGCTAAAGTATAATTAAGGTCCAGGAGAACCTAGCTATGAAGAAGACTTTTCAGTGAGGCTATTAGAAGTGCTAGCTAAGTAGAATTCTTGCCTGTTAATATAGAAACTAGGCCCCTTTGAGGACAGTTTCTAACTAATCATCGAGTGACGCTTGTTAATGTTCACAGCAAACCTCGAAAGAAGGAGTTATGATCAATTGCCCTCACTACTAAAGGACATATCAAATTCGAAGGCATCTTCCACGCCCATTTGCAATTTCCAACGTAGATACTAACGCGCCTTGAACTAGGGAGATACTTCAATTGTCCTTAGCTTCTCCTATAGCTTCATCACTGTGTGCATCACCGTCACCGATGCTTATTGTCTCCTTGCCATAATCATCCTAGGATCCGTTCATCTTGCTCAATCATCCAAGAATCCTTGAACACGGCGATGGTAAGGCTGGATTTGGAAACTTTCTGTCGACGCGTGTGGACTTGTATGCACCCACGATGGCTTTCCTCAGGCTCAACCCACTCACCACAGCCGCACCCAAAATCCAATCCTTCTGGCACAAACCTAGGCATTAGGCGGCTTAGATCCGAAAATAGAACGCTATCAACCATCCCGTCCCATTATCCTTTCAATCGTACTTCCGAATCGTATTTTGACGCTTGAGGCGTTCGCACTCCCATGAGCAAAATGTGTGCAACACCCACAATGCATAAAAGCCTCATCCTCGCCTTACATGGATCCTTTGTGGCGCAGCGTCCAGCCTTGCATTACACAAGCCCCAAAACTAGCCCACGTCCACCATCGGCAAGCACCCTGCCTTTTCTGAAACAAATCCGCCCCAAAGACCACCGCCACAGTCAAGCCAGAGAAGATTCCGCAGGATGCCGTGCATTTTAGCACAATATCAACGTCATTCGCGAGGTCTGCTTGAGGATTGAGCGTGAGATCGGATCCGCAAAGTCTCCGGCTCCGACCCTGACAAGGCTCAGTGACTAGGGTGTCGTCCGTTGAGCTTTTTGTGCGACGGATTTTATATCAGCGCTTGCGAAGGAATTTGGCTGCAGATATTGCGTGCGGCATCTGGGGTCCGCCTTTTGCCTCATCTTCATCTATGGGGTCGAAATGTGGTGACGTCGGGGTTCAGACCGAATGCCAAGAACTGACGAGGGTCGATCTGGGCGGATCTGGAGCGAGCTGACCGTTTGGCAAGCTGGGGAATCCTGGAGAAGGATCTGTGCCTCGCAGAATTAATTTACCATCGCATGTCTTTTTGAGCCTTCTAGAAGTAGGGAAGAGGCTTCCTTCTTATCCTGGACATGGAATGAAGGGTAACGCCCGTGAATGCCGGGGGCCTTGCATGAGGATCCAAATCGGAGTTCTGTTTGATGAGCGAAAAATATGAAGGATGCAGGAGTTTTGGTGATGCTGGTGCGGCTACTCCGGATCTTCTATGAGAGCTTTTATTAATGCCTGAGACTACAAAGTATGGAGAGTTAAGAATGTTTCGAAGTCGTAGTTTGGGCTGCAGGAATGGATGCATTGTCATGCAAGGATTGAGTGTGAAACTTTAACCCCACAAGAAGCATATGAAGCTAATTTGTCATGTTTTTGCAAAAAAAAAAGGGGAATAATCTCTCGAAGACGTGTTTGGTGTTGAGTGCTGAGGCCCGCCCAGCCCAGAAACGATTTAGCACGGTATCGGACTTTAGTCCCCGATAACTCCTTTGCTTTTGTCGGTTTAGTCATCTATCACCATCAATTTCGACAGCAACCCACCAGGACGATCCATTGTTGGCCCTGCTTCTCATCTATATATGTTATGAGAAGACTGTTCTCCCTCCAGGCTCGCTCCTTGTTTGAAAATCGCTCATCTCGACTGGTCCCGCCCATCATGTCCACTCTCAACATCAATTCAAAGTACCGCATGCCATCAGGCTACGACATCCCGATCTTAGGATTTGGCGTCTACCAAACGCCTGCTGATGTTACCTCTGATGTAGTCCAACATGCCCTAAATGTAGGTTACCGACATGTCGATTCTGCCGTGGCCTACCACAACGAGGCGCCATCTGCGGAAGGCATGAAGAAATCCGGCATTCTGCGCGCGGACCTTTTCTTCACCACAAAGATACCACCACGTCAAATGACGTACGATAATGCAAAACAACACATTGAGAACACGCTCAAGGTGACAGGATTTGACTATGTGGATCTGTACCTACTCCACGCACCGTATGGCGGGAAGGAGAATCGGATCGGGGCCTGGAAGGCCCTTGTTGAAGGGGTCCAGGCAGGGAAAATCCGAAGCATTGGAGTTTCCAACTATGGGTGTCACCATTTAGATGAGTTGGAATCATGGATTAAAAGCACAGAAGAAAAGGACGGGCAAGGAAAAGGTGGCATTTTGAGTGTCAACCAGATTGAACTCCACCCTTGGCTGGCGCGAAAGGACATAGTAGAGTGGTGCCAGAAAAGAGGGGTTATTGTGGAGGCATATTCGCCACTTGTGCGAGCGACGAAGGCGAACGATCCCTTGCTGGTTGAAGCCGCGAAGAAATACGGAAAGACAACCGCTCAGATTCTTCTAAGATGGAGCCTACAAAAGGTACGTGAAGTATCGCGAGCGCACCTAGTGGTCTTATTCGACGCTCTGGCTTATTTGTATTTTAGGGCTTTGTCCCGCTTCCGAAATCGGTCACAAAATCAAGGATCGAAGAAAACTCTCAGATCTATGATTTCGAACTATCTGAAGAGGAGATGCAGAAACTAGACACTGGGGTATATGAACCTTGTGCCTGGGATCCGACAGTCAGCCATGATTAAACAACTGAACAGAATTGCGAGCCCCTGTTTCGGAAGTGTTTCTACTACAGGTAGCTCAAAATGGTCGACCATTTCCCCGATAACGGACTTCCAGAACTCAGAGGCAACAGCAGCTGTATCAAAGATTGTCCCTTCTTGCATGAATACCGGTGTCAATTGACTGCTCAGACTGGCGGCTCTACACTGGCGACGCTGGCAACATATGGAAGATTTGGTTACTCCTTTCGCGCGTCGACAAAATCTTCGCCTGTACAAAAAGAAATAGTCAAACCCTTTCGAAGTTACTCAATTACAATGCAAGTACATACAGCAACGACCTTCACTAGGACCACCATTTATGGTAATGTCAGAACCAGTACCCAAGTCTCACCTCTGCTCTCCATTCTATACTCCTAGCAACAAAAAAGAGCCATGGATAAGGTCAAGGCCGTGCAATTTATCTTAACTATAGTATGTTTCGGAGGCCATGCTGCTGTGAAAGGATATATCAGAAGTGCCCTCATGAGGACGTGAATTGCCCCGCAAAAGTTCTAATAGTAGATACCCATTAAGCAATCCTGAACCGAGGGGGTCCAAACCTTATGTCAAGCTGCACCTGAGAACTAAAATGACCTTCTATTGCCAAAGTATAGAATTTGAAGTTGCTCTTGCTGCTGGCACCGCGCTGGAAGGATTAAGGTGCTTCATACTTCTTACCTAGGGCAGAACTAAAATGGTAAGGAAGTCTTATTGTGTACCCCAAAAATGCAGTGATTGAGTCTCCCGAGTATAGTGTGTCAGTTGGATTGAAGGATTTACCCCAACTCTCTTCCCCAATCCGTGGGGAATTATCACCTCCCCTTGGGGATTGTCCTAGGCTATTTCAGCCATCAGCAACCTCGCTTACCAAGAACCTTACCTACCCTAGTTACCATTCCCCAACAGCCCGACCTTGGGGATATACGTAGTCAAAGCTCGGCCTCGGATCCGCGTATGTGGGGTAATATTAAGTTTACTTGCGCTGTCCTATTACTTGACCGATAAAATGAAGCAAAGTCCACACTCCTAATCTCACTCTCAGATTTTCGCTCTTCTGAAGATGGCAATCGCAAACCGCTACAATTTTTTAATTGTCTTCCTTGTGACGTTCGGGTCTTTAACATACGGCTACAACTCAGCCATTATTGGCTCCGTCATTGGCCTTCCATCTTTCTTCGAATACTTCGACATATCACTAACAGGGCCACATGCCGTGGAAGGCTCTAGAATTACTGGAGCTACAAATGGGCTCTTTGCTGGTGGCGGCCTCATTGGCTGCTTCATTATAACATGGTTGGCAGATGTGGTCGGGAGGCAGAACTCGATTCAAGTAACAGCATCTCTCTGCGTTGTTGCTGGTGCCATTCAAGCTGGGTCGGTACATATCGCCATGTTTTTGGTCGGAAGATTCCTCATGGGTAATATGCGCAGCCTTTTCTCAGATACGGTCTCTAACAAATGGGTCAGGTGTTGGAGTCGGTATGGTCAACGTCATCACTCCTCTTTATCAGAGCGAAATATCTCCAGCTCATTCTCGCGGACGAATGGTCGGTTCGCACGGATTTATCCTCTGTGTTGGCTATGTATGGCCTCCCAGCTTTTCAAACGGTGAATCAACATTTTAACATTATTGCGCAGGCTTTGGCTGGATGGACGGGCTTTGGCTGCTACTACGTATCGTCTCAGCTGGTGCAATGGCGGTTATGTCTTGCATTGCAGGTTGTGCCACCGCTCTGCTTGCTGATGGGATCTCCTTGGCTACCGGAATCGCCTCGTCATCTAATGGCAAAGGATCGCCACGAGGAAGGCTTTCGCATCCTTTGCGATCTCCACCGCCTGCCTGGCGAGGAAGATGACATTCTGGCGCGTGAGCAATTTTACCAAATTCGAAAGCAGCTTGATCTAGAGCGCCAAGAAGGCTGGAGACAAGGGTGGGTGAAAGGGTGGATTCTACTATTCCAGCGCAAGTCATATCGGAAACGTCTGCTCTTCGGATTCCTTACGCTGTAAGCCATCATTCCTACATCGCACTATCAACTACTGATTCTATCTTTGCAGGGGCCTTGTTCAGTCTACTGGGTGTCTGGTAATAAACAACTACCAGGTACTTCTTTACAATGGACTTAACCTGTACGGATCATTGCCGTTGATGCTTTACGCTCTGTGGGATACTTGGGCTGCTTTCATGAATTTCATGAACTCGCTGTGGCTAGACAAGATAGGTCGCATTCCCATTATGGTTATAGGGCAGGTATGACTTTGTAGCTTCGTGGAATCTATCAGAGTACTGAGAATAGTCAGATTGGCTGCGCAGTGTCAGTGGCGGGCTTCACTGGCTGCGTAGCCACATACAGCGGAACGGATAACAAGATTGGAAATGGATTTGGAGTTTTCTTCCTCTATCTCTGTGAGTATTCATATACGCCTCAACGCTTGGCAATGAGTATTGACTTTAGGTAGTTGTGACATTCTTTGGTGGCTCCATGGACGCCTCTTCCTACGTCTACGCTGGTGAGCTCTTCCCAACGTCCATACGAGCTCAAGGCGCCGGATTCAGCATCTCTGCGCTATTCTGCTTTTCTCTGATATACACTATGTGTGCACCCGTTGCTTTCCACACCATCGGCTGGAAATACTACATCATCTTCATCGTCATGCCACTTTTTGGTGCAACTCTCATGTACCTTTTTTATCCTGAAACAAAGGGCTTGAGTCTTGAGGAGATTGGCGCTAAGTTTGGGGATGATGTCGCCGTTGATCTAACGCACATGGACGAAGAGGAGCGAAGAAAATTAGACAAGGGATTGGCGATGGGTTTGGAGGTTGAAAGGCTGGAGAATGAAGACACTGATGTTGAAAAGAGCAGGATTTAATTTTGTGCTGCTATGTATGGAGTCTGTTGGAAAATGGCATCCATACGGAGTGCAGGCTTTCTAATGCCTAGAGAGCAACTGGGAGTAGGGGTGTTTTCACGTATAAAAAATGGTATGAATCTTCAGGATTGAGCATATGTAGGGTACCTGGAACGTCTCACAACGATTGTGGAGTGTACCGCGTTATCTCGAGGTCTAAAAGTCCTGTAAGGTGGGAGTGGTTCTGAGACTTTTATTGAAGATACAAATTGTGAAAAGAGACAGGACGTAGCATGGAAAGGTTGTCGAGGCTCTCTTCAGCTAGAACTAGAGGATGCGAAGTAGATACTGGTCACTGCTTTTCCCCACCAACTCATGCAGTCTGAACTTTGATATACATGTCTTGGAGCCACTCGTTCCCTGAGCATCTGTATCTAACTCTCTGTTGAAACCACCGCCTTCGCTTTTGACTCGCTGGATATCGATCTTGACACCAGAGCCCCAGTTTAGGAGCTCGTCCTGGACTTCACGGTATGAGAAATAAGGCAGGCTGTATCCTTATCCCCTGAAGTATGAATATCTCTGGGAAAGACGAACGAAGGATCGGAGTCTTTCTAGCCCCTCCCAGAGAATATCGTCCACAGCGAACCGCTCTTTCCATTTCTTGGCTACTAAGAGCACCTAAGTTATAACCGACCTGCTTAGGGTTTCAGCTTCACTGACTTAAATAAGAGCCTTGATGCTTTCTAATCTCTCCACCTCCTCGGTCTGAGCGACCAATTTGTCAAGCCTTTTAACGGTCATCGATACCTCATAATACTTAAATCATTCATTAACGTTGCATTCGTGCTGACAGAGCATCGGGAACTGTTAACTCAGCGCTTTAACGTGAACCGGGTGTTACGTGAACAACCAAAAGTAGGGACCAGAAACCCATCCGTGCTTTCATCGGAAAGGAGACGGCGTACTGGGCCCAATTTGACAGTAATATCTGGCAATTTATCGATTTGATTTCAAACCCTGCTTTACCACCCACCTTGCTCGCTTGGCTGTGGGTAACCATTCAGTCCCCGTGCTTCCTACCCACCGCCTCCTGCCAGAGGCCTGTGGAAAAGGGCTTCTTCCTGGATAAATTCGGTGTACGGTTGCTGAGTGTGTGTGGAATTCCTGCTGATATCAGTTAACAGCTGGCGTTTATGTGAGCTATTCAGATCAGCCCAGTGCTCTTTGGATAGCACAATACATTATACCAATTTACTTAAAAAGAAATTTTGGGATCGTGGGAGAGGGGCCAGGCTGGCAAATTCGGTTTGGTGTGCGACCCAGAACGTGATTTCAACGACGTTAAAACCAAACATGTTCGTTGCTTTGGAATCGTTGTATTTACTGACCTCATCATATGGTCCCCGATCTCTGCTTCAAACACTGTTCGCCTAAGTGTTGGGCAGGC
This sequence comes from Lindgomyces ingoldianus, assembly GCF_010093535.1. Classification (NCBI taxonomy): domain Eukaryota; kingdom Fungi; phylum Ascomycota; class Dothideomycetes; order Pleosporales; family Lindgomycetaceae; genus Lindgomyces; species Lindgomyces ingoldianus. The sequence goes on from NW_022985200.1 coordinate 408,688, forward strand.
GATCGCTTTCTTTAGCAGGTAGTCCTAACCTCTTCTACTCTTATTGGAACAAATTCAGGCCTATCGAATGCTGCCGGGTCAACCTGAACACCTTTGTACTACAAGGGTCATCCTTTGTAAAGTACGGGGATTGGCTGGGTAAGAATTATGGGGTATGGATTAATTTCTTCTTGATGGAGAGTCATAATTCAAAGGGGGTGAGGGTGAGAGAGACCTCGAAAGCCCCGCCCGCGGCTCCTCTCATTAGAGACTCTGTGCTTGTGTTAGTATACGGACTCTAGTAACGACTAACAAATTGATATATAGAGTATAAAAAAGACGATTAGTGTATGTATAATGTGAAGGCTATCTATGCTAAAATAGTATAATTGGTCAATTACTGCTTTTGGCAACTCCAGCAGGAGCTATGGGAGAGAGGTTACGAGAATTGCCCTGTCATTTAAACCGAGCTGTCACCGACAGGCTGCGGTGGTGCCTTCACCTCGTGTTCCTTCCTAATGGCAAGATCTGGCTTCGCCTTCAATGCGTCTCGAATCTCTTGGACTGACTTTCCATCCCACGACGCATAACCCAAATGGCTCAGCGGGTGAAGCAACATGTTATCTTCCTGGTTAACAAAGTCATCCGTCTCCGGCGGTGGTCGGCTGATAATTACATCGATGTCCTGACGAATCTGGTTGCAGAAAGAGTCGAGAGGCAGGTCGTTTACATCGACTCCAAATGGATTCTCGATCTCGCGGCCAATCAGTGCAATCCCGAGAATGATATATGCGGAAAACATAGAGGCAGGGATTGTGACCCAACCAAGAGACTTGAACAGCTGGAAGGGGAGAAGGAGAATGTACACCCATGTAATTTGGCCAATGGCAATAGAATAAGCAATTGGGAGAGGAGTGTTGAGGATCCGATCGGTGCCGGTGAGAACGTCGTTCATGGTGGTCAATGCATTCAGTGATTGGGTCTGATAGATGGAGACCTTGAACGTGCCATTGTCGTAGATGGTCTTCATGTAAGCCGAGAGGTGGTTCAGAATCTCTAGAGGCAGATTGCCAAGCGGCTGAGTGGCGTTCTTGACTAGCTTTCGCGGGTTTGACTCTGCGAACGACAAGCCGAGGAATTCTCCGGTGCTCTTCCAGAAAGATTTCTTTTTCTGGACATCAGGTTCACTAGCCGCCTTTGCGAACGTATCGAGGTGGCCAACAAGGTGTTTCAGGTCGTCGTAGTGGGTGAATGGCTCGAATCGGAGCTTGTGTTTTAGTGCCACCGAGTATGCGACAATAAGATTCATGCAGCTGATTTTGGCGAGCAAGTCCTTCTTGCCTAGATCTCCCTGCCTCTCATCTGCGTGAATCCACACAAGGCGTGCGAGGTTCTGAGAAGCGAGAGTCAATTGGGCCCAGTATTTGCGACCTTCTCCATAGCGTTCGTACGCGGTTGAACTGCGAAAGCTGAGGGCCAAGCCAACGACGAAACCGAGGACTGTCAAAAGGAGCTGGCTGATACCGACTAGAAAGACATTATAAGATTGAGAGAAGGGGAAGAGAGCTGGAGTTGGACTCACGGTCATGGATAAATTTAGAAATGCAGGTAATGAGCGTCGACCAAGCCCCGACAAACAACAACGGCAAGACCATCTCGGGCGTGATACTACCATGGAGTCGCAAGAAGACAGGCCATTTTGAATGGTGGTCTAGGTCACGAGGGCCAAACTGGTGAGTGTTGTTAGGGAGAAACTTGTAAAATGAGCTTCCGCATCTGCAGTAACTTACGAAATATTCGTCCAAGTCGGCACTGTCATCAGACCTCTGGCTCTTGGGTTTAGGTGTCCCGGCTTTGTCGCCATTGGACACTGTCGTCGCCGGGTGCGGTTTCTCGGTCGATGTCATCTTGAGAGAAACGAAAAGGAAAGGAGTGTTGTACTCTCGCAAATACGGGGGCTATGCCGTTGTCCAAATATCGCACTGTCGCGTGCCCCTGCTTCTAGCGGCGTCTTGTCCCTGGTGCTTTGACACTCGTGGCGCGCTTAATATGACTTCACGAAGAAGTCAAGTTACTCTGCCTTTTGCCCTCCGCAGCCAATGAGAGGCCATGCTGAAGTATAACGACAGCGGGCCGTCTCGGCGCCAAGCGAGGCACGCGAGTGGAAGAGCGCAAACGGCTAAGCGGATGCGCTGGCGAGCCGTGATTGAAGAGTTTGTTTAGCTCCAGGGGGTTGTAGTGGCCCTTTAGATTGGTGAGAACGCACAGGGGGAACCCTAGGTTTCGAAACAGCAAGATATTCCACGCCACTCGTGCACCTCCAGCGCCTGGTTTTCTTGGGCTGAAAGCAGCGAGGCCGCCTTCAATTTGAGGCAAAGCACATTCGTAAGACAGATAATGAATGATTCTACAGTATGATAGAACATATCATGGAAGATGAATAGAAAATGCTTAATCTGTTGGACGCTTTGCCTGAATCATGAAGAAAGTTAGCAGGACGCAAACATCTGACATGAATTACCCCTTTCTCTAATTCTGTATCTCTTCATGTTTCTTAACAATCCACGCCCATTCCCTCCAGGATCTTTCCCAGACTTCCTCTCCAAGCCGTTACCCCCAGCTCACTGAATCCTGGCACCGTGACTTCCTTCAACATCTTTCCTTCTGGGCCTTTCTCGGACAAGCCCTTCATCGCCAAATCCAGGTACTCTTCAAGAGGCATTGGAGGAGGCGCACGATCTCCAAGCGTCGCATTCACCTTGTCGCGGAAGCCAGCGTCGAGCGCAGTATCAACGTAAGGAGGTGACAGCTCGCAGATTGAGAGGTTCTTCTTCACAACCTCGGGAGCATAATTTAGCTGCTGGCGGAGTGTAAGGGCAAAGTAATGGATTCCAGTCTTTGTGGGACAATAAACAGGATAAAAGCCAAGCGGAATGTATGCCAGCCCTGAGGTGACAAAAATTAGATTTGCGGTCTTCCCTTCGCTTGCAAGGGAAGCTAGGAAGGGGACAAAGGTACGGGAGAGGATAATGGGTGCGGTGAGATTGGTGTTGATTTCCGAGGTGATCATAGAATCGTTAGATTCGGCAGGGTTGAAGAACGAGAACGACTCCATCTTGCCGGCCATCATGACGATCGTGTCGATGTCGGGATATTGCTTGAGGACTTTAGAGGCGTGTTTCCCCAAGTCCGCGAGGTTAACAACATCCCACTGCAGGTGTTAGCTTAACTGGTGGGAGGACGGAGTAATAATTCTCATACCTGGTAGGTCTCGAGACCTTTCATCTCCTTTGCCAAAGTATCAAGCCTGTACATTCATTACATTCAATTGCCTCAAATCCAGGTTTCAGCTGCTTGCCGGCTCTGACGTCGTCCAGTGATTATTACTCTCTTGCCCAAGGCGTAGAAACGACGTGCGAATCCTTCTCCGAGGCCAGAAGTCCCCCCAATGATGAGAATTGTAGAAGAATCCATTAAACAAGAACTGATTTGTCTTGGAGACCTGTTTTGGATGCGTTGATGGTGTTGATTGATTGCTGACTCAACTGCGTGAGAGGCGGCATCCTCCAAGAGGAGCCGTCTCTTATAGATAGACTGATGGACTTGAAGCTGTAAATTATATCCGTGACGAACGTTATTCGCAAATATTCGAGAGAATCCGGATGAATGAAGTCATACATCATCTCCGGTTTTCACTTTTTGGTCCGAGAATTTGACGCTGTATCATTCGCGAGAACTTAGCTTGACCGATGATGGGATTAAGACCGGTAATGCCGAGTTCGCACCTTGGTGCCAAGTCCTCTCTACAAAACTAGTTTTCCCACGACCACATCTTTTCTGTATTCTAGAAACCCACGTTGGGGTGAGGGCGTTTACGATCTGCGTCGAGCCTTGCCACACACTGCACCTACTGTTTACGACGATTCCAAGGTTTCCCAGAACAGCTCCGCATGCCCTTCGGTTTCTGGTTTTTATTTGGACTGAAGTGTTAACTCAAGGTTGGCCCACGTCCTACCCGCATATATAATTAGCCATGATATAAAGCTAGGAACACTTGCATGGAATAAGTCAAGCGAACCATTTCCCATGGCCTAATGAGATGTGAAAACGATAATGTAATTGGTAGTTTAGTAGCGGCTGCGAGAGAGGGCGTTTGATCTTTGAAACCCGACGCTCTAGATGGCATCAGCATGAACCTGTCGGCACGAGACAGAATTGCCAAGAATGTGGAAGAGAGGATGAGTGCGTAGGACGAGATATAATTCGGCGAGTTCATTACAGAGTTCCAAAGAGGATTCTGTCCACAACGTCACCCTTGATTCGTTAGAAGAGTCCATTGACAAGTGAACCTCTCTCATTAGAGAACTACTTTTGGGGTGACTCTGACATGTCCTAAACCGCAGGGGGTTTAACCTAGAAGTCTTGTAAACACCCGGTCGTTCCCGTTACAGCTTGCTCTCCTTACCAGCAAGCGCAATACACTCGATCTCGACCGGGACGCCCTTCGGCAGCTGCTTGACTGCCACGCAGCTTCGAGCAGGCTTGTGCGCAAAGACTTTCTCATAGGTTGCATTCATCTCACCAAAATTACCCATATCATCTAGGAAGACGTTGACCTGAAGAGGGCTTTGAGCACTTGCTCTTGAGTAATTGCGGGTTGCTGCTGCACATACCTTCACTACCCTGCTGATGTCGCTCCCCGCCTCCTGGAGAATAGCAATGATGTTATTGCAGCACACCGCCGTCTTTTCTCCAATGCTTCCCTCGACAAGCTTTCCATCCTTGTCTGCGGGGATCTGGCCAGAGACAAATATGTGCGGGCCGGCTATGATTGCCTGGGACTGTTGTCCTGTCAGTTGTCTGAGGAAGCCTCGGTCGGAGCGGGGCTGAGACGGGCAAGGCGACGAAGCGAAGCCGCAAATGCTTTACTATGGAAGTGGCTTGCGTTGGAGTAAGACAGGAGGACATACATAAGGCCCAGCAGCTGCCGTTGATTAGTAACCATCAGTCATGCGCGGCAGAGGTGAGTATTTACGTGGGCAGGCATTGGCAGTGAGGACCTTCTTGATGTCGGACATGGTGTGGCGCTGTGAGGCAGGTGCAGTTTGGGGATGGAAGATGAGGAAGCGGCGGTGGAGAATTGGCTGGCCGCGAGACACGGAGTGTAAGAGTTGGGAAGGAAGAGCGCGCAATTTACTGTATGGTGAGCCGGGCATGAACGCGTGAAAATCCGCAGAGGCTATCGTCGGGAGGTTCACCATAGGCCCTGACGCATGCCGAATCGGGCGGTCGCAACCCTGGACTGGGAAGGTGGGGGTGGCCGGCTGCCGTCTTTCGGAGCTACTGGGCCTTAGTTGGCGTGATTGTGGATGGAGGGGCAGGGCTAGGGCCCCCCAAAATTTTTGGCCGTAGCATCGCAGCGATCAAAGCATTATATTCGAGTCTGAAACACTCAGTCGCCTGTCTATTTAGCCTTCGTGAATGCCACGTTAGAGGTGAGAATATCATGTTGCCGGATCCGTCAGTGTAAGGGCTGCGGAGCCCGAGGTATTATGCAATATGTGCCCCGTGAGAAACCAAAGCGCCTTTCCCATGCAGAATAACCCTAGGTGTCGAGCAGGAGGATCATGACTTCGCCTGGCTTGACAAAAGCGTATACACGGGCGCATCAAGCTTTGCGCGTCCCTGCAGGAAGTCCAATTCAAGAATGAAGACGTAGCCAAGCAACTCGCCTCCAAGCTTCTTCACCAGCGACCCTGCTGCTGCCGCTGAGCCGCCTACACATGCTAGTCAGTCGTCGTCCTGTCTTGTTTCTGAAAGCCTGCGTACCTGTAGCAATGATGTCGTCCACCACTAGGACCTTCTGTCCCCTTTTCACCGCGTCGCTCTGCATCTGAAAATAATCTTCGCCGTATTCCTTGACAAAGCTGGCCGTCTCGCATTTTCCAGGCAACTTGCCTCTCTTCCTCACGGGAACAAATCCCGCGCCGAGTCGGAGAGCTAGGCTCGGGCCAAAGAGAAAGCCGCGAGCATCCAAGCCCACCACGACATCGGGGGGCTGTTCGTAGGCCTGCAACACATGCAGCTCCAGGGCCCGTATCAGCGTCCCGTGCAGCGCACAATCCGCAAAGATCGGGAATATGTCTTCGAATATGATCCCAGGGGAGGGGAAGTCCTCAAACTGACGCAGCGAGCCTCTCAGCCTTGTCGTGAGAAGGTTCAGCTCGGAGCTTATCGCAGGACTGGTGAATTCGGGGGCGCGGGAGGAGGCGGTGGAGGGGAGTCTTCCTTCTCGGGCATTGTTGGACTCGAGTGTAGGATCAGGCTTCTGAAGCGGGGGGTGTTCGGCTGTAGCAGAGGGTTTGGTGGGTGGTTTCGCGATCGTGTTGTCGTGCGTGGTGGGTGGCATGTTAGAGGGCAGAAGGGAGAAGGGAGGGCTGCGGGTTAGAAGTGACGCGACCTGACTGCGAAAACAAAAATCGCTAGACTGGGACTCTGGGAGAAAACGTTCCGGACACTGGCATAGCTGCACACCCTCTGGGTGCTGGGGCTGCGGTGGACGAATGGGCGAGAACCCTTGCAAGAGAGTATTAATGATGCCGAGTCCAAGCCTCTCTCAGACCGAGCACGGCCCCCCAGGCGCTGCGATACCGAAGCGTCAGAGGAAAGATTTGTGGGACGCTCGACGATAGCCATTGAGGGATTACTATGGTAGGCATGGCTGCCTTCGCCCGCGCCGCCAGCTCTCAGCCCGCCAGCATCTGGATTGCGAGCTGCCCAGTCGAGCGCCCGATAAGCCAGTCTACCTTCACATGTGCCTCCCAACAAATGCTCCTCCACCAACCCGCCCGCGTTGCTGAAGGTTGATATTACTCGCAGCAGCGCTTCCTAAATTACCCAATCTATTACTCATATTGTCAAACCTTCTGTGTGGGAGACGGTGGGAAGATGCGGACGGACAAGCCGCTGTGTCGAGCAGAAACCTTCGCAGTTACATCGTTGGCCGCTCTGGTAAGGTATTACATCTTGATATGAGATAAAAAACCAGCCTCTGTGAAACGCCTCTTGCAGCCTTTTCTCCACAAAAAAACACGCCACTGCAGCCTGCTGGAGGCCCACGACCCTCGAAAAACTTCCAGCGCCAAAGTTCACGCAAGTAGCACATCCACTAGGTACTCACGGCTAGCGAAGGAACCTTGGGAACTAACCGTGTACAGGCTAACATGTCATGATTAGACTATGTTTAGCTATTTCAGGCAGATCAAAAGATGTGAACCTGCGGTTAATTTGAGCCAAGTGCGTGGTAGATTGCCGTCTGAAGGCTGCCCATGATGGGGACCTGTGCAAGCCATATGAACCATGGTATACGCGGACTGTGGGCTCACTACCTGCAAAGGACGTCCGACTTGCTCAAGCTCTCCCCGCCCACGGTTGGGACCACAACTACCCCTCATTACCAGAAGCTGAGGGATCCACCGCAGCTGCCACAACTGTCAAGCATCACGATGGCAAGCCGACCAGTTCCATCCGAAAATTCGAATCACGTGACAAGGAGCTGTTCCTGCTACTAAGGCGATTTCATCCCCAGACATTCATGTTCTGGACGATACAGTCCTTGTCTGTTTTCTTAACCAGTGACCCCACGGTGTATACCTTTTCTCCATACTCTTGTAGGATCTCTGTTGCAGTCCTCGCCTTGCGAGCATCAACGACCAGGACCATGCCTAGGCCCGTGTTCCACGTCCTACAGAATTCCATGTCCTCGATGTGGCCCGCCGCTTTAAGCCATTTGAAAACTTCCGGCACCGGCCAGGTTTTCGCGTCTAGTTCGGCTGCCAGAGAGTCCGGAAGCATGCGAGGGATATTCTCAAGGAGGCCCCCTCCCGTAATGTGCGCCATGCCCTTAATGAGGCCTTTCTGTGTAGCCGCCAGGAGTGGCTTGACGTAAATCTTTGTGGGAGCGAGCAAGCTGGCACCCACAGTCTCACCTGTGCTCCACGGCGCGCTGTCATGGAGCGAAAGACTCTTTATCTCGATGATTTTGCGGATGAGGGAAAAGCCATTAGAGTGAGCGCCGTTCGATGCGAGACCCAGCAGGACATCACCGGCTATCATAGCCTGCTTATCAGGCAATATCGTCGCCCCTTTCTTAATGGCACCGATGGCAGCACCTCCTGCGTCGTACTCCCCCGCGTTATAGAGACCTGGCATCTCTGCTGTCTCGCCACCTACAAGGGCGGATCCAGCTTGTCGGCAGCCATCAGCAACTCCTCTCACGAACGCTGCAGCATTCTCAACGTTCAGCTTAGAGCAGGCGTAGTAATCTAGGAACATCAAAGGCTCCGCACCCTGCACCACCAAGTCATTTACGTTCATAGCCACCAAGTCAATGCCGACAGTATCGTGTTTCCCCATTTCAAAGGCAATTTTGACCTTGGTTCCGATTCCATCTATTGCGCCCACGAGAATCGGCGCCTCTGTGTAACCGGCACCCTGCAGGTCGACGAGGCCACCGAAGCCGCCAATTTCGGCATCAGCACCAGGTCGTCTGGTGCTGGCCACTGAGGCCTTGATCTGCTTGACGAGCTCGTTTCCGGCATCAATACTGACTCCGGATGAGGCATATGTCAGAGCCTCTCCTTGCTCTGCTAATGGTGAAGGGCGAATGACGGTGGTACCTTCCTCGGCGGGCTGGAGTAGTTTCCAATCACAGTGAATGTTCTCTTTCTTGAACTCTTCCAAGAGATGGCTAGAAATGGCGTCGAAGTTGTGCGTTGCAAGCGCCAGAATGGTAGGCCCAGCACCTGATAAGCAGATACCAAGCAATCCCGGGTGCGACTGAGGGGTGACAGACTGCAGGATATCAGTCAGACCGGGAATGAGCCCGCGTCGGTAAGGTTGGTGGATTTTGTCCTGCATGGCTGTATATATCATGTCTGGGTCTGGGGGAGAATCCCCGAGGGCTGTTGTCAACAAGGCCAGCCGTTGCATATTGAATATAGCGTCTTTTCTGGAGTATGTGGAGGGCAGAACCTCCCGTGCTTTTGCAGTGGATACCTCAAAGTCAGGTATGATGCAGATACACTTGATCTCTGGTGCCCACTTAAACTTCTTGAAATGGCCAATGCCATGCGGCGGCTCTGGGGGCCGGAGACCGGTGTCGACTCCTCCAGCAGGCTCGGGGAGCACTTCACTGAGCGGAATCTCGAGTCTTTCGGTGTCCTCAGCCGAGAGCTCGTTCAGGTACGTGCCCACAAATCCGCCATACAAAGCAGCCGCAACATTGTCTGGATGGCGCTCCTCCATCAAGCAGTAGTCTAGCATCCTGGCCTTGGTAAGCTGGAGACCACCCACCTCGTTGGCCAGATTGACTCCAGCAACAATGGCAGCGCCCGAGGAGCCCAGGCCCCTACCCAGCGGGATCGGATTCTTGATGTGGACGTGTGTTTCGGCGGGGAAGGTGCGGATGCCGTGGCAGCGAAGGACATAGACGGCGGTTCGGGTGATTAGATTGTCTTCGGCGACCAGCGGCACCGACGCAGCACCAACTCCCTCATACGTGATGCGGCAATTGAGAGAGTGCTCCGAGAGAGTCTTGGGGGTGACTGTGAGACTCACCTCCAGGTAGACGTTGAGCGCGAGACCGATAACATCGAAGCCGGGGCCAATGTTGGCCGAAGAGCAAGGAACCTTGATAATGGTCGTCATAGCGGCAGCTCCAAGCTCCCCAGCGTGAAGAGGCTATATACAATTGAGTGAGTTGAGGAATTAAATGTGCGCGCAAAAAAGGCTACAGCACGAGGCAGGCCCAACCAATCTTCCAGCGGGCGCGGGGTTCCGATGTCGCGGGGCAGCTCCCATTTGTCTAACCTATATGGGGATAGCGGTGGCTCAGCCACGGTACTACCACTACTCTGAATCCTCATCCCCATCAGCAACGCGAAGTCCGCACTACCACAGTCATCAGCGACATGGCAGACCAGACGTTGTGGAACAGCATCCATTCGTGTGTGCAGACATGCGGGTCCAGCCTTGCCTTCGATACGTGGCAGTCACAAAAAGGCGGATTCACTCTAGAGGTAAGCTGTGCTCTAAAGCTAGGCAGCCACCGAGAGGCCTCACTCTCTCCCTCCGTTGACTCAAATCCTGGAGTCGCTTTCTAGTAGGCCCATCAGGCAACGAGCTACTTGCCTACAAATACCAGCTCTCCTCGCGTACTCTGAGGCTTTCATCTCATCTTCCATTTCCCCTCTCCACATCCCAACTCATTCATGAGGACGAAAAGCCTTCGTGATAGACTCAATTTCCGCAACCGGGTATCCAAGACAATGCCTTCTTCGGACCGGTCTTGCTCCCCATCCACAGTGTCGACTTCTGATGATGAACGACCAGCTGTCATTAACGGCACAAAACATGTTGTCATTAATGGCGTGACTAATGGCGTGAGCAGCGGAGACGATGAGCACCTGGAACCAGGCATGAAGAGCGGGATGAAGAATTTATATTCCGGGAAAGAGGACAAAAAGGGCCGATACCAATGGCAAGATACAATTCCAGAAGATGTCGGAAACCCGGTGGAGAATGCCGAAACCGCGAAATGGGCTTTGCTCGTTCGAAATGTCAAAGTCTACAACGATCCGCGGAAGGTTCTCGCCATTCACTCTATTGTTGTCCAGAGCCCGCTTCTCAAGAAGCTTTTAGCTGGTGTGTTGAAGAACTACCCGGGTGTAACGGTGGGCTTGAACCGCCTAGAGTTCTCCGGCAAATTCGAGCCTCTCATTCACCGCTGGGCCGAACTGCAGAAAGCCATCGGGGATTTGGGCGATGCGACCGAGGAGGACCGGACAACGAAAGGACACGCTGATCTACTACTCGATGTGCTTACGCACGAGTTCAAGAGCCTCATCGAAACCTCGCAGGATATGAAATCAAAGAGGGTTATGACGTACGAGCATTTGTGGACCCTCTTCCAACCCGGTGCCACGATATTTGCCCGACAAGATGGACAAGAGACGGCGATGGCCCTCCAGGAGACAAGATACGGGCAAGACACGAAAGGCAACCCCTGCTTCTGGCTCACCTGCAAGTATGTGGACTGGGATGGCACCAAATTCGGATCGAACAAACTGAACCTCTCGATTCCTGCGTACAGCGGCACACGTCACATTACCCAGCTCCGTGTGTTTCCACTCGAGTACCACCACGAAGCAGATGCACTTAAGGCCCGTTTAATTCAGCGCGGCGCCAAGGCAGAGTCGCTAGCTGGGCCGAACTACAAGGCGTATCACGGAATTGCTTGGCGACATGGTGCATTCGGCACCAAAGACAAGTACAATGTTAAGGGTCGGATCGTGATTGACACACATGGATGGAACCGGCTCAACCCGAGCCATGCCATATTTGTCGCACCCCTTACCCAAAAGGACCCCGTTCAAAACACAGGTACGCCCAACGATGGCGAGGAGAGCGATGGAGAGGAGAGCTACGATGCCGGCGACGACAGTGGAATGCCGATAGACGGTCATTTCGCAGATGAAGACGATGCAGCTAAGCATATTCCTCTTACCACTGAACAGAAGCTCATCTGCACACCACTTCTTCGAGGATATAGCTTGAAGAACAAACTCTGGCTTAATTTTTTCGTCAACTGTGTCAACGAAATCGAGTGGCAGAAGGACGCCTTCGATAGGCTAGTGCTACCTAAAAACCAGAAAGAACTCATTCTCGGCTTCACCGAGTCTCAACGGCAATATAGGGAGACATTCGATGACATCATTGAGGGTAAAGGTCGAGGCATGATTCTTTTACTCTGCGGTCCGCCTGGTGTTGGTAAAACTTTGACGGCCGAGTCAGTGGCAGAAGAAATGAAGGTGCCGCTGTATATGATGAGTGCTGGAGACCTTGGGCTTGATCCACGGCATGTGGAGACTAAGTTGCAAAACATCCTTGAGATGTGCACAAGGTGGAACTCAGTCTTGCTCTTAGATGAGGCGGATGTATTTTTGGAGCAACGTTCACTTCACGAACTGGAAAGGAATAAGCTTGTCTCCATATTCCTACGGGTGTTGGAGTACTATGAAGGTATGTTTTTTTTTCGAAGTCTGAGTTTCACAAGATACTTACGGTCACAGGTACCATGTTCCTCACTACCAACCGAGTACAAACATTTGACCCTGCTTTTCAATCTCGTATTCACATCTCTCTCGATTACCAGGAGCTACCGATTGATTCCCGGCGGATGGTGTGGAAGAACTTCCTCAACTCCTCGCAACAAGAGCACACCATATCGAAACGGCAACTTGACGAGCTCGCTCGTATGAACATGAACGGTCGCCAGATAAAGAATATCTTGAAGATTGCCCGTCTACTTGCGACTCGCAAGGAAGTGAAGTTAAGCCACGACCATATCATTACGACTCTCGAGGTGACCCAACACCTTCATAATGAGACCCAGTTCACGGAGCGGGCGAGGGGAAGCATTTACCACTAGTGGTGCCTAAAGAGCAGGTCACATTCGTTTTCAATAACCGGTTGTTTTAGAGCTTCCGCTATCCTAGAGCAAAGAGCATTCGATCAAGCAATCATGATCTGCTGCTTCACCGCATGAGAGCACCTTGGCATCCGAGGAATGGGTTTCAGGACAGGGTGGGGGCGTTGATATTATATTGATCCTTAATGCTACTTCCACCGATACGGCTCATAACACATATTTTGGCACTATTTAGTACTTCAGTGTCAACACTCCCGGTGTTTGTCTTCATTTGGCCTCCCGGGTGTAAGCACCTACCGATGTCGGAAGTAGAGGAATGGTCACGTGAGGCATGCTATCTAGCTCGTGACCTCGTGAAAAAGGCGATAAGGAGCTTGTGTGTACTGCAACATAACACATGCAATTTAAACTTACGCAAGATCGATAGTTCTTATCAATAGTCTGTGACATACCGAACCCGACAATTCAAAACGATCTTCCAAGGTTGCCCCTGGCTATATGAGGGGTTGCAATCTAGTGCTCCCTTGCGGAGATCGCCCCAGCCTCCATCTTATGGTACTTCTGCACGGATAAATACCGCATTCCTCCTATCTTAAGGAGATGCACTCGTTTTCTACCTCGTCTACTCACAGGTGGTCGTCATGATACCGGGGAAAGCCATACTGCTGCAGTTCGTTTTCGGGCTGGGCAGCATTGCTGTGCTACCGTTCAATAATCCGCCTGGTGTCGACATCTGGTGTGGCAAGGCGTATCGCGAAACTGTAGGCCTTTATTTTCACCACGCCCGCTTTTGGCATTTTGAGGTAGATCCTAACTCAGCAAGTAGAACTCTTCATTTGACCCCGGCGGCCAGCTCACTGCACCGGAGCCATCTAAATCTCTATTGCTTGACCTGCGTTTCTATCCACGGATGAATCTATACCTCAGCACTGAAGAAAAAGGCTCGTTTATCGTTGATACCCCAGTATCGTACATTTATGGGAGTCCATATGAAAACCGCACTTTCGAGCCCAATTCCCCGAATGCTTCCCAACCCTTACCGTTCAGGACACTTAACATCCAAATCTGGAATAGTTTGAACAATAAAATCCTTGTTCCTTGGGGTAAAGTTGAGGTGAACTCGACTGGGAAAGAATTTTCCTTTGATTTATCCTTGATAGACTGGACGAACACCGGTTCTACTCGTGTCAGAATTATAGGGACCTCTCCCGACGGGCTGCAATCGTACCAAAGTGTATCCACGGTCCGGATCCTCCCTCCACGCAACGACACGGGAAGTGTGTCCCGCATCGACCAACGCTATGGCGCTCTTCAGGTGAAATCTTCCCTCACTAATGACCTGTGGAAACCAATATTCCCATATTCCTTCTACACTTCTTATGACTGGATCGTGTCAACTCTTAATAATGCCTCTGCTACCAAAAATCTCTCTACCTACCGCGCACTCGGCTACAACATCATCCACCCTGTGCCGCCGTGGCCTTTAAACGTCACTGTGTTAAAGAATTTTTTGACAATCTGCGATGAGTTGGAATTATATGTCATGTATGATATGCGGGGAACCTACCAAAACACGACGGCTGTGACTGAAATCGTTGCCTTACTACAAAAGCATCCGAGTCTACTCCTGTACTATACTGCGGATGAGCCCGATGGTGCGGGAGACACGTTGAACGCAACGAATATAGCATTCCATCACATCAACAACCTCGACCCGTATCACCCCATCTCCCTGGTTCTAAACTGTGCAAATTTTTATTTTGGGGAATATGCATCAGGCGCCCATATCATTCTCGAAGACACTTATCCCATAGCGGCAAATACGTCCTTCAGCCCCGTATACCACACCGTTTGCAACAGCACTTGGGGTGACTGTGGATGCGATGACTGTCATGCGGGTGATCCAGCATACCCCGAGTACGTAAAGAACAAATTTCTGGACATATCGACACGTATGGACGATTTCTATCGCTATCAAGAATGGCTAGGATGGGCAAGCCAAGGCACGAGAGGTGCAGGGGGGGCGCCGGTATGGGGGGTACCCCAGGCCTTTTATGACCAGGGTAGCTTCTGGAGTAGATTCCCGACCCCGGAAGAGGAGGTTGTGATGGGGATTTTGAGGTTGAATCACGGGGCGAAAGGTATCGTTGCATGGATTTATCCGACAAGTGAGCCAATAGAGAAGGTCACTGGCCAGCTCGCTACTTTGGCGAGTGGAACTGAATTCACAAGTTATACACTTGAGGCAGATGGGGTCCCGTTAGAGGTTATTGGGGGAAACGGATTGGTTGATGCGACGGCTTGGGTGAAACACGGCAAGGTATTAGTTAGTGTGGTTTACTTGGGGTATGAAGATCATGTCTGGCATGTCAATGTCGTGCTTCCGACAAGGGTGGAGAAGATTGAGAAGACGCTATGGGGCAAGGGAGATTGGAAGGTAGGCAATGGGACGATTTACACGAGCACTCTCAAAGGTCTAGAGGTGAGTATACTCCTACTATCTTGACTCTCATAGAATACCATTGGGGCTTTTGAATCTTTTGGGTGGCCAAAGAAGCCAAGCGGAGCATGCATAAACCCCCCACCAACAGCCTTTGGCTCTTGAGGTGTGAGGCTAGGAGTCGCTCACCTCACCTTTCCAAAAATTACCACGTTTTAGATATAAAAATATTCAAGCAAAGGGATAGTCTTCATTGCTATGTCTTCCTTAACACTCTATAGCTCCATATCCGTATCGAGCCCAAAAGAGATATCGTCCTCCTGTCTCGCCTGTCGAATCATCTCACATGCTTGGTTCCTCAGCATTTCTCCAGCTCTTATGTCCCCTATCTGAAATATTTTAGTTGTTTTCGCAGTCAGCGCCTCTTCAGCGATGTTTCCATCCACAAATAGCTCCACCAATCGGACGTACTCTTCCCAGTTCTGCTGGCCCATTGCTTTTACTGCGGATGCTATTCTCGGTGGGACGATGTAGGCAGTATTCAGGCCCAATGGTACACGCTCTGGAGGCCTGGAATGGATCTTGGCTACGTCCGTCACCACAACATCTTGGGCTCTGGTCGTAGTTGCTGGTGGAGTGTGGGCAGGCGAAGTGAGAGAAGAAATGCGACTTGAAACAAGAGACGACATAAGACTCGAACTTGGGCCTGGAGAAGGTGAAGGCTTCGAACCCGATGCTAACGATGGAGCATACGCGGATCCAATTTCTGTCACACTAGTAGATGAAGTATCGGCTTCCGCGGGTGGGGGCTGAGCCGTCTGCACGTACGAGTATTTGGAAGGAATGGGCCTTTCTTGGTGCTGTGAGGCAGGAAGAAGCTGAGTATCTTTCAAAAATGGACTTGGAGTTTTGGGGGTTGTATTATACGGTGATCGGGAGGGTGGGCTTGGATTGACTGCAGGCACAGCGACTCGCTCTGAGATCGTGGACGAGGTGGACTGATCGGATGCATAACCGGAACCGCTGCGGTGAGGCACTGTGGCGAGTGCGGTTGCGGGTGATCCTTTATGGGAAATGGCAGTGGCATTAGATCCGAGTGGAGGGATCGGTTGTTTACGCGCAGATCGAGGGAGATTCGCGTTTGCCATGTTGTATTTGTCTAGAGAGGACGGGGAACACGAGTGGTCTGAATTAGGGCCACAATTTGCGGTACAGGAAGGAAGCTACAAAGGAGGTGATTGCCGGGTGAGTGAATGGTCACATTTGCAGTAATACCTCACTCAACCTTCTCGTCCTTGGGCTTTAAGGACAGCGGAATTAGTCCTTCTGGCGGCCGCCAAGCCGTAGCAAAGGACTTCAAAGATCGGCGGTGAGTGAATATGCACTGTAGACTCTATCGCTATGCTTTATGTTGCTTAAAATCCGTAGTTTTAAATAAGTGGGTTAGTCTCATGGCTAGAAATATGTCATTTTCCCACCTAAATCTGAGGTTCATCGATTGCCAAGTACCCTTTGCATATTTATTAGCTAACATGGTTTCGTGGACTGACCTGAGTCAATACCTTCAGCTCAGTCCTCATTAAAGAAGTCCAGGAAAGAGGCTTCCGTGAAATAAGCTACCTGGCCGGATACTTGCTCCAAAATTTGCCGAGCAATAGCTTCCAGTGCAGTATAACCGAGAGGTGCTTGTTTACACTAGACGGTTACTAACCGAAACGTATATAGGTGGTGGATATTGAATGGAGGACCCAAATATCTCATATTGATCATATTCTATGGTGTGAGAGAATTGGGCTGATGCTGAGCCGTTTCGCTAGTAGGTCCTCGAAGTCAGGACCCATTCCCGCACCGGCGTCAGCATTTTAACAGATCAGAGAATCTCTTCCTTTTGCCTCATGTTTTCTCTGTCAGCCCTATTGGGTTTGCCTTCTACGGTGCCTCTCGGGGGCCCCTTCGTCTCTAGTTGGCGACTGCCTTGGCGACGGATATCTCGAATCAATTACATCAGCTAACTCCCTATGAAGAGGCACATTCTTGACCACCTGGGGACAGGTTCTTGGAGCCCCGGTATTTCTTCAAGAAACCGCCAGCACATGATTTGTCTAGCGATGTTTTTATACTTCTGCTGACAATTGGCGCCAAAGACTTTGATGTTATTTCCTCTCTTATCTCACGCTCACCAAGTGCGTGAGATACGTCATTCTATCCAAGAAGTTCAAATCACCATCCAGTACCAAACATGAGTCCGCTCCATGCTTAAAGTCTAGGGTGACATCCTTTAGTCTCGGTCATGTCAGTTTACTGCACAGTAGTACATATTCACGTCCACAGAAGCGACATACCACCAACTGAAAAACGCATGAAACGCCCTTTAAGTACTTAAGTCCATTGCCTAACAAATGGAAGCTGCTCTTGGCCATTCTGTGGTTGTCCCGACCTTCGGGTGGCGGCTGCCATTTTTGGGGGGGGGTGTCTTTTGCCTTTCAGATATTCTGGAAGTTAAGTGAACAGTCACTCCAGGGAATTTGGGCCAGCAACCAAAATAGGCCGGTTGCTCTGTTATGGTCTAGAGGTGTATGTGGCCCCAAATGGGCTAGAAGAGATTGAAAGTGAAGTTGGCGCGACCGCTGGCAGCAGCCGCTAAAGTTTGGCTTATCTTTCCAATAACAGAGATCTCTGTCTGCTTAAGGCAACTACCTGGCCCGATGCCGCAAACGTGTCTAAACGGGGCATTTGTCTGAGTTGAAAAGGCTCTCAGTCTGGGTTTAGCTGCTCGATCAGCCCGAGACCTTGACTCGGTTGATACGCGAAATACCTGTTGGAAGGTGAGTGTGAGTCCGGAGTCAGGTTACCTGTACTGCAGAAGACCGCGAGGGCTATGAGAAATGATATCTGTCGATATCAGTCAAGACTGATGACCCATGTCGCAGAGGGCGGCAAATGAAAGAAGTCGGGCACAGCGTGAGGGCTTCCAAGTGACACAATACTTTGTTGGAAGCACAGTGCCGGACATCTCGTTTCCGCGGGTATTGTCAGCAGTGATGCGGACGGAGAAGGTGCATGCATAAATGTGTTGTACATGGCCAGGGGATAGGTTGAGACTAAGTGGAACAGAGGAGGGGAGTTGACCAAAGTGAGTCAGAACCAGGAGATCTTAAGGAAAGGAAATCTCTTGGGGATTTGAGTTTTGTGAAATTGCGAGCCTGGAATTATTCCCAGCCACGACATATCACTGTAGTAAGCAGCTTCTCAACGACGCAATATCTGATTAACCAACGCCATTCAAACCTGCTAGGAAACAAGATCTAGTGACAGAGGAGGGATTTAGGGCGGGAATTGGGGTCATATTGTTGTTCTCTCTAATCTTAGCAAGCGGTTTACCAGATAAAAACTGCTCTAATAAAGTTCCACAGTCTGTAGGAACATGCTGACGCCTTTCGCATAAGTTACAATGAAAGGCATCTCCAGTTAGGGATACTAACATTTGCATTAATCAACCATAAGCATATTTAAACTTCCCGCTTAATCTTTTTTCCACTTGCTCTTTCGTCGCTCTCCCGCTTGCGCTTCACCTCTCTCCTGCCTGCTGCAAGAAATTGATCACGGTTGCTGTTCTGTTTTCGGTTTGCTTTGCTACTGTGTAAGAGCTCGTTTGGTGCGGCAACATAAATCTGAACTTTCTCTCCCTTCATCAGCTTATCACAATTCGCCTTTGATTGGGAGAAGAGTTCAACGAGATTTGTGATGCGGTCTTCATATGTCCATATTTTCGTCTTCGAAGCCACCTTCAAGAACTCCTTGTCGTGGATGGAGAGGAACGAAGGGCCTTTAGTATGAATGTCGTAGACCATCTTCTGCTCAACGTGTTAGTTATCTATTGGTGTAAACCTGGAATGAGACTTTACCTCGATATCCCAACAGACTTTCTCCATCTCCTCTGGGTTATAGTACTCGACCACCTCGCCAGATGGACTCCTAGCAGCCCATCGTGCGCGATACACAGGGCCATTAGGTTTATCTAGGTTATCCTTGCGGTTCTTGACAGCACGTAGCAGGCGAATGACCACCTGCTGTCGATCCACATCGCTCTTTGGGATCGTGTCATCGGGTCTAAGAGGTACCCACGTTGGACCAGGGCATGCGTTTACGGCCTCATCGCGGTTTTTGAAGTGGAGCACGATTGGAGTCTCCGGCAGCTCCTCTGCTGGCCTCTCCTCTTCTGGCTTGAGACCAACCAAAGTGGAGAGAGTGGGAGGGGATGGTTGCTTCCGGGCGGCACTGGGCTGTACTGGAGTGGCGGAGTACTCAGCTGGGGTGGTATTCGAGTCAGCTTGGTTGGGAATTGAAGCTGGTATGACTGGATTAATAGACACTGGCATCGCGGCAGTAATAGCGCTCTCCAAAGTCGTGTCTTCGGATTCTCCGTCAGCAAGGTGGACTGGAGAACTAGGGGTATCGAATCGAAAGCGGTTTTCCCTATCAGCGTCGTTGCGGTCTCCTTTGCCTGTGTCATGGACAGTAGATCCCGTAATCCTGAATAGGGGCCCGTACGCCGAGACTTGCTCAGACCATTCAGCCTGGGACGGTGGGATGTCGCTTCATTATTGTTAATCTTCATGCGGATTAGCCGAGGAATGTACATCTACTTACCTGCTTAGCCAATCCCGGACCGAAAGATATCCCACCTGATCACCGTTGAGACCACTGAGATCGTTAAGATCATTTAGATCATTTAGATCATTAAGACCGTTGAGACTATTGAGACTGTTGAGAATGCTTGGATCGAAGTATTTATTGTACGTGTTGCCTATCTCGTACAACTCAGGCAATGGAGCTCCAAGGTGATTGTATCCTTGACGGCGGAACTGGAGTATTGGCTGACTGGCTTGGGAATAGTGGCCTCGCACTCCGTTTCTGGTATCCACAGAAAGCTGGCTAAGATCTGATGACGCTGGGCTACCATCAAAGACATCATCAACCAGTTGCGTCAATAAATGATATGACCGCGTGACAGGGGTGAACAGATCGTCGTTGGCTTGCATCGTGAACCCAGAATTTTGGTGATGGTGAATTTTGCTATAGAGAGGAGGTGAAAGATTGTCTGAGTGGCCTGGCTGACTACCTTGATAAGACACTACTTGAAATGGTACAGTTGTTCTTTGGGAAAGCGATTCGAGATGGAAGGAGATGTTGGTATGATTTGACCACGGCTGCAAGCCAATAAGGCCGGCTAGAGTTGTGAATATGTGTGCGCGAGCGTGAAGCTCGGCAAGGAGGTAGTGTAGGATTGAAGGAGAAGATTGTGGTCTTTGTGACTTTGAGGGTTCAATTGGGCGGTGTTTGATAGAAGAAGATAGTGACAATGGGGACGTGAGGATGAGGCTCGACGAAGCTGAAAGATATTGTATATGGAAAGAGGAATTTCGGTTTGGTCGGTGCGTGGGTGAAGCAAAGGGAGCGAGCAGATATCAAGGCGCTGGCTCTCGGCGTGAACCTTTTCGGGGAATCGTTTCTCCGCCAAGCAGCGCCGACGTCATTTCCCCTTTCATTCCCCATGCTCTTTTCAAATATGGTCTCATGCGCAACATTGTTTGTAAGTATGTGTAGTCTCGAGATAGTAAACTTCAGAGAACCAGTGATATCCCGATAGCGAAGCGCAAACTGAAGCCCGCCTAGGACGACTCGACTCACAGGGAGTTCCACTTCATTACCGTTCGCTATATCGCTGCGTCTGGGGAATGCAAGATAGTATATCTCCACGAAAACAATCAACAGCCTGAGAGGATCGAGTGCGAGGCGTGTGGATAGCGGTGTCTAATTAGTGGCATCGTGAACGGATCTTGCTTTTTCAACTCTTAGATCCGAGTGCCCCTCTAAGAGAAGGTCCACAAGATGGGCCAGGAGCTAAAGGTCTTTCCCGCTATTTGGAGAGGATCCATGAGGCATAGATAAAGGAGCTGGTTGGCGGCATAACCAGAACTTTCGAAGAAGCCCTGGCTTTAGGTTGACAAAGTACTGGGGATGGACCCACTACATTTCGCATGTTGTTTGGGTACAAAAATGGCATTGCTGTCCTATCGGTATCGGTTCCGCGTTTCAATCTATTATAGCTCCTCCCACGTTAAATAATAAAAAAGACTGTACCTTGCCAGAGGTGAAGGACTCTGACAGCAAAATAATGGATGTGCTAGTACCAGTAAAGTCGGCGATAACGAAGGTAGTAAAGGAGGCAAATACTTTGCCAATGGCATGGGAGTAATTACATTTTTTTGATTTACTTCCTTTAAGGGTTAAGTGGCCGAGAGGAATTCCCCAAGAGCAGATCGAAAAAGGCGTTGAGGTGGAGAATTGAGAAGAAGTATAAGGCCATCAAAGCAGCGATCTCCAGGTGTGCCTGCAGTATGTTTAGCTTGCTGGGGAGTCTATAGAATGCTACAGTGTCAGCACAAGGTGAATTAACCTAGAAGGAATCGGTATTCTACTTGCGAATCAATAGAAAGCTCCCTTAGTGCCCAATGGGTACTGTTTCGTTTCCATGATGCGGCACCTGGCTATATAGATGTTTCTCTTTTCAGCCTTCAATTGAGTCACAGGGCAGAGACAGGACATGTTGAAGCAGTCCAGGACACAATTGACTAGCCGCATCGGGGAAGGAGAATGGCGGTAAGGGTGATGGCGCAGCGCAGTCCATATTGACGCCTGTTCAAAGGGAGCATCTACCTTTTAGAAAAGGTATAAGAAGATTTAGTAGATAAACAGCAGCAATACTGGCCTTCTGAGGGAATCAGAAGATTGGGTAAGTGCACGTATCTACCCTTGAACTCGCACCATTCGGTTGGTTGGGTAGCAAGCTCGGCATCGGACATGATACAAATACAGTCCGGAAAAGCATGGTTATATGGAAGAGGTCTAACATAAGACCAGGAAGAGTGAGGTTGAGGAGGTTGACGGAAGGATGAGAAGGCTGAGAGATAATTTTTGATGAGGGCAGTGAAGCGGGCACGTTTCGAATTCTGTGGCACACACCCCACTTTGGCTTGGCACCTACACCTACTTCGACTTTTGACATCAAGCTGCCCTTTACTTCTACATTTGAGTTTCTAGTCACTGTCCGAGGAATGCAACTTCCGAATATGGGGAATCCTTTCCTCCCAGGAAAATCTTGCTGAAGGGCATGCACATTATGTACTGATACTTGTAAGCGGGTCCGGCAGTGCAGTACTGTGGAATGTTCTTCTTCGTACTTTTATTGCATTCTTTTGTGATGAGTATAGCCATTTTCTCTTAGTATGAGCACCCGCAAATCATTGGGGCTAACGCATGATTCTACGGATTTTGATGCCACAAACCAAACCCCAGGTCCTCAGGTCGCTCGCCATCTCCACATAATTAGTTGGCATCAACACCTGCTCGAAATCTTTGTCAGTATCATCAATCACGGGACAAGTATTATTCATAACTTCATAACCTAGTTGCAAATATTAGACTTAACCCCCCAAAAGGCTTTTATATCAACCATTTCAAATTAGCATGTTCACCGCTGCTGCTCATAGCCAACTAATGTGCTCCGGCTACGACTTTGACATTTTCGTCGTACTGAATGGCATATGCGGCACTCAGCTATCGACCTCAACGGGTCAAGACTCGGCAAGAAGCATACGCCAAAACCTCCCTTCTGAGGTGCTTCAAGGATGCAAAACCCTTAGGACTCTCACCGCCCTTCCGATACCCGAATCTCTAACAACCTCCCTAAATATCCGAAACATTCCTCCAGAAGTTTTTAGAACCGTTTGCCTACCGCCTGGCGACCGTCCTTCTGTGACCTCTCAAGCGAACCTGGGAAGCCACCGATATTACATGCGTCCCTCACTTCGTCGCCTGGTCTCCCTCGATTGTAAAATTATGGCCTTTATCTAACGATTTAGGCATTTCCCTCTTTATCCCAGTGCATGGGCAGTAAGCACGTCAGTGGAGATCTGTCCAAGCCCGCATTTTTGCCAGTTGAAAACTACATCAACGGCGGCTCGAGTAAGCCTTTAGGTAGGCTAAAGCTTTGAAAACTCACTAATGGTCTTTTTTTTTATGAATACCCATATCTTTTTATGAGATTGAGGAAGATATTTGAGCTACAGGTTCAGCCTTGCCGGGCTTCAGTAAAACAGTAAAATCGCGCCACAGGACAAGTAGGAAAAGATTACTAAAGATATGATACCTACAATCAACAATTATTGGATAAGAGACAGCACCTTCATGCATAAAAAGTGATTCGATCTGACATCGGGTGGCAGCCCTAACAACCTTGAAGATGTCGTGCAACACGTAAGTCTCTCAATTAGGATTCAGGAGCTATCTCGCCTTCGAAGCATACTGCAGTGCCTAAATCTATGACGGAATACCCACTTCAAACCTTAAGTCTTCTTGCAAGTGTTTCCATCGTCTGCTAAAGGAGCTTCAACACTTAGATGCTTGAAAAACCTATATCAGTACATACTTCCGTATAGGGAAATAATACCCCATCACTTGGTCACAAACAATGATTTCTCAAATATTTTTAGGTCATTATAATGACGCAGTCCTACAGCGAACATGCTCGTTGCGCCGAGTTCGAAACGTGATTGAGATACAAATAACCTTCGTGAGTGACATGGTCCGCACGTGAGCTATCCTACACTCCGCATCTTTAGCAAAGTGAAAGTTTCTTACGTAACTATATAGTCGACAGTCACTACACCTAAGGCAAGCCAAACTTATTTACATTTACGAGGCGCATACACCTCCCCACACTTACACACCCCTTCGTGATGGCCGAGTCATTACCCTCGATCAGGGAATACATTGGCTATGATCCCGCTGTTCAGTCCTACACTCGCCCGAAAGTGTTTGTAGAATCGCCGGAGGGGATCCCGGCGATAAACGAACACCTCGCAGGCTTGAATGCTAACGACGCCCAGTCTCTTCATCGGACCTTCAATAGAGTGCAAGTCTGGGGTGAAGGCGTTGAAATAGCCTTTGCTCAGCCAGTTCAGGTTTCTTCTGAATCCGTCACCGCACCTTCCCTTCAAGCCCCCATCGACTTCGCTCTTGACGAGAGTACTCCTTCTTTTCGAGGGCGCTCGCGACAAGGCAGAATCTATGACCCTAGCATACCCCGTCTTCCAACCCCGGACATCGAAACCGGAGTGTACGGCAATAGTTACGATGATGCTGTTGGTATACTCGCTAGCTACTGGAAACCACCACCCGGAGATGCAGGCATTCCACGTACAAATGAAGAAAAGAGGAAAATTGTTCGAAGACTTCGCGATGCAGTCCTCAACAAAATTAATACCGGAGATAACAAGGGGAGAGGTTATGCGGCTCGTTGGGGTTTAGAGAGTGAACAGTTCTACCAGAACGCGTGGGTGGATCGAATCTGCTGGGAAGTCCTAGTATGTCCGCACTGCTCTCATGAAATGTCCTGGCACTCTGCTGATTGTGGGTAGAACGAGACGATTAAACTCCATGAAGAGGGGTTTACTGTGCCCATATTCGATAAAGATCTTGATGCCCATGTTGACAAGAAACTCGATTTCTCAGAGCGAATCGATGCATTGGTGAAATTATTTCATGTATATCATCCTGTCTTTCTCGGCCAAGGCAACCGTGCTCATTTTATACTTAGGATTGGAAGTCGGTTTGCGATTCACTCATGAAGATGGAGAAGATTGTGCACTATGTTGCCGGGCCAATCAAATACTATCAGGTACGAAGGCATATGACCTCATCACTTTTGAAGGGGAAGTCACTGACCATTCATGCAGCGCTCAGGGAGCAATAAGAAAAACAACGCCCACAAGAAACGAACATTAGAGACATGGAAAGCGGATGCGCAGGGACGTAATTTTAGTACGATTCCAACACCTACTCGAGAGAAAGGCAACGGAAAGACCCTGAATGCACTAGCTCATGGCAGAGAACTCAACGCACTTGCACGGCAACCACATATGTCCGCCCTTGGCGCAGGCTTCAAGCACGGGCAGCATCGCGAGCTACCTAATCCAAGACAATACTGTGCTAAGGTATGGCCCTCTGGCTGATTTGGCGAGCAACATACGGGGGGGCCGTACGGATCGGGTAACTCACTGTTACTAGGAGGATTAAATTCGCCAGGGAGGGGTGTACATCAATCTGGAGCCGTAGTGAGGAGTTAATTCATGCTGGAAAAATGGATTCAATATTTCTTAATGCTATGGTGGCATTTAGAAAGGTTGACCAGCAAGGCCGTTACCGAGCTAAATGTTACTATTGGCTTTAACCCCTCGATCACTACCTGTTTGCCTTGTTACAGAATCCAGGAACTGTCTACAAATCTCTATTATTTCTATCACATTCATCTCCATTGCCTTCACTTCCGTCACTTCCATGTCGATTGGGTGGAAACATATTTTGATTGGTGAAATTGGGGTTGGAATCATGCAAAGGTATGCTCGGGCAAACTGTACCAGGAAATACTCATGCAAACTGAGTAGATCTAACCTGATCAGGAAGTAGCTGAGGCTGTCTAACTAGGTGCAGTATTAAGACCTCTTAAGTGATGAACAGCAGTAGCTTAGCCGTATATCAAATTTCTTAAAAAAAAACTTAAAAATATAATACCGCAAAGCTTCCGGCATCTGAAAGACGTTGTCTTGTACTCTAAGCTCTTGTTTTGTGTTGATTCTGCACCCCTTCCTGATTAGGTTATATTTACGTAGTTAGCATGAATTTTCACGGCAAACCTGCTATTATCGTCCGCTTTCATTCAGGGAAGGCACTTGCTTTGATGTGAGCCCTTACCGCACCGCCAGGGCTCTATCAGACGTTAGTTACTTGTACACTGAGCACCGAGTTAAGTAGGTTCATAGTTCAAGAGTCTGAATGCGTCTGTCTCAAGTTCACGGTGTCACTATGCCCAGGCGTTTGCATGTTACTGCATAATGCAGAACATCATCAAAGTGGATTCTCTCTATTAAACCTCTTGCTAAAATCAAGGAGCGCATCAACAGGGTGCAAATTTCTGGCTTGAATTGCCTCCCTGTCCCCGGTCATGTGGTGATAAGATGTGGCAACCTGAACGTGGACTTTTGTCGCTGACATAAGCGCTCTCAGAACGTCATCATTGAGGTGCCACCTCTCCGACTTTCCCACTCTACCACCGCACCTCGAAGCACTCCCTTGACTGCAACCATGGCCTTCATCCTACGGCGGCCTTTCGCCATCGTCACGACGCTCAAGCAAGCGCCCAAAGCCGGGCAGTCCTTCTCTTTCCGCGCCTTTCACACCTCGCCACTCAAGCAGCAATCCAGTTTCCACACCCCGAAGACAGCATCGTCGTTGTCCAAGTCGCAGACGGTTTTCCGCGCCACGTTCCGTCGACACTACAACCAGCAGGCCACATACAGTCCTGCATCTAAAGTCGATGCGCGCCAGCGGCTACTCTATGGCGCGGGTATCTTCGGTGCGACGCTCGTCGGCATCAACTTCATCTTCAACCGCGAAACGCGCGAGGATGGCGGTATGCCCCCGTACGAGCGCGCGTACCTGAACGACACTTTCATGCACACTGGCCTGGGCATTGGCATCATCGGCGTCGCGGCGAGAGCCCTGCACTTCAACGGCTGGAGCTACCGATTGATGGCAGCGAACCCGTGGGTGGTGCTGGGGCTTGGCCTTGTTGGAAGCATCGGCACCATGTATGGATGCATGGCCACAGATCCTAGCAAGTAAGTGAAGAAGCAAAGAAGCGAAGCAGCGATCCAGTCCGTGCCGTCAGCTAACATGCGCTGTAGCTACGTCCAGAAATACGCTCTCTGGTCCGCCTTCAACGTCACCCAGGCCATGCTCCTCTCCCCCCTCATGTTTCTCCAGCCCGCCCTCCTCGCGCGCGCCGGCTTGTACACGGCCGGGATGATGGGATCTATTGCCTTCGTCGGCGCTACTGCCAAGCAAGAAAAGTACCTCTACCTCGGCGGCCCACTGCTCGCCGGTGTCGCTATCGTCGCGCTCTCGGGCCTCGCACCCCTTGTCATCCCCGCTACGGCCGCGAGAACGCTCATGTGGTCGGAGAATATCTGGCTGTATGGCGGCCTTGCTGTCTTCGGCGGCTTTACCCTCTACGACGTGCAGAAGATCCTACACCACGCGCGGTTAGCTGAACGAGGAGTTATGCGGAAGGATGCCGTGAATGAGTCAATTCGGCTAGAGCTAGATTTTATCAACATCTTCGTCCGGATGGTCCAGATCCTGGGCATGAGTGGTAACAGGAGGAAGTAACAAGTACATGCTAGCTGGTGGTTAGCACTGTAGTAGTGTAGAGTAGGGACACAGTATTCGACATTCTGCGTGTAGCATACTCTCCTCTCTTGGTTTAATAAAAATGGTAAAGGCACCCCAGTCTTCCGTTCGGCATTTGCAGTTCAGATTTAACACTCACCCAACGTAGAATACAACAGGAAGTAATTCTAGGACAGAAATTTGCATCCTGTTGATACTCTCCCTGGTTCCGGCAAGGATTGCTGTCAAAGTCCATTTCAAAAGCATCAACAGAAGACCCTTTTCAGAAACTACAATTCAGCAAGCCTCGAGTTCGCCTAAGTATTTCAGCTACACTTCTCCCGGTCTCAAGACCCTGCTATCACCACTACGGTGTAACCCTCCGGCTGTTCTCTTGGATACAGGCAGGATTAACAGAGGCAGCCTAGATTTACTGTGTTGAGCTAAAGTCGCCATGATCCCTTAAATACAATCATGTAACTGATAAATATTTACTCTACCTCCTTTATTTCTAATGGTCTCAGCATTACCAATTTAACTATCCTTTATTTCTGCGGGGACGACTATTACTATGCTGCCCCCTGCCAGTTTTCAAGCTTCGGCCGAAGGAAATGTAAACACTGGGTGTAACAAATACATGCATTAAGAATGCCATTCTTTTACTGTGTACCAAGATGCCGGAATTCCATGCAAGTTGGAGTCTCAAGCTATTCCCCAAAAAGAATTTGTCGACCAACAGCAGTCAACGGCGAGCCACCCCCCAGGTCTGCAGCTTCTGTAGAGTAATAACAATCTCGTACGAAAGTTCGACAAATCAGATTGTTCAACAGGTGACGTGATCCCTACGCCCCGTGAGGTTGACACTATGCTTCTGACGCTTTGCAGAGAGCAACCTAACATGGATGGGAAAGGCGATTTTTTTACGTGGGCAATTACTTATGCCACACACTTCCCCTCTATCCATTGCGCTTACATGTCACTTCGCTGTTTAATTATTTTTTTTTACCTGATTCTCTCAGGAATTACCAGCAGATCTCACGCCCAATAGTTGGTTGCCACCCGACGTCTTTACACACATCAAGTCTTAGAACGCGAAGATACACCAAGACTGCAGAATGGTGCTTTCGTCGCTTCTTCTCCAAGCCTTCGTTCTCGGTCTTATTCTGCTGCTCATACAATGCGTCTTTGCCTATCTTAGCTCACCCCTCAGGACATTACCTGGCCCTTTCCTCGCTAAATTCTCAGATGTTTGGAGACTCTTGAATCATTACAATCGTCAACATATCAAAACCCAACAGAAATTGCACGAGAAATATGGGAACGTGGTTCGGATTGGTCCGAATGCTGTCAGCTTGAGTGACGTGAGCTTGGTGAAGACGATTTACTCAACCAGAGGCACATATTTGAAGGCCAGTCTATCTTTATAGTTCAACTTTGAATTTATCCCTCCACTCCATTTCTGTAGTATAGTGTCGATGGTCCTAGTTATTGAAGAATTGTAGAGCGACTATTACTCCGTCAACGACGCACTCCAAAATGGTCACATTATTCCCAACCTTTTTAGCACACGCTCCAATGAGTTCCATAGCAGCGCCCTCAAGCCTATTCAGAAACTGTACTCTTTCAGCAGCGCACTCGATCTCGAACCCCTCATGGATGACACGGTGCGAGCACTATGCTCAGAGCTGGAGAAAAGATTTATCACCGGTGTGAATGCGGGGAAGACTTGTGATATCGCGGATTGGATATCTTTTTGTACGTTGCCAGCAATTTTCATCTTGGAGTTTTACTTGTGACTTTTGAAAAGGCGATGGGTGCTAACATATTGCGCAGTCACCTGGGATTTCCTCGGCGATATGACGTTTAGTAAGAGAATGGGGTTTATGGAACAAGGAAAAGACGTTGGGGGGATGATTGAGACTGCTGAGAAAGTAATGGGGTACTTCTCTGTTGTATGCTTCCCTTTTGTTCTCTTGATCCTTAACAAAATCCGCGAAACTACCGCCAGCCAACCCTTTCTCCACCTTCTATCTCTATCCGCCACCATTTAAATTCAACGTGTCGCTAACAGCCTCTCCCAAGGTTGGCCAAATGCCCATTCTCGACAAATTCCTGGGCAAAAATCCATACTGCCCGATCAAATTCGCCGATTTTGCTGTCCCGGCTGGATTCTGCATCCAGCGATTCGCGGAACGTGATCAAAATCGCGAGGAACATAAGGAGAATGATTTTATGAACGGGTTTCTAGAAGCCAAGAACCAGTATCCAGAGCTCGTGTCTGATAATGAAGTCATCGGATACTTAATGCTAAATGTAAGTTAGACTACTCTACCCATAGATACCCAATTCAATCCAACCTTACCTACTCTGTAACCCCCTCTCTTTAGTAACTTTACATCGCATGCTCACGAATTCAAACCCGCCATAGATCCTCGGCGGCGCCGACACAACCGCCATAGTACTGAAAGCGATCTTCTACTGGATCCTAAAAAACCCCGGGGTAAAAGCCAAACTAGTAGCCGAGCTACGATCCGCAAAGCTAGCGTTCCCATCGGCATACACTGTCGTCGAAAAGCTTCCATACCTCGATGCGTGCATCAAAGAGGGCCTTCGAATCCACCCAGTCGTCGGCCACATTCTCGAACGTATCGTTCCTCCATCCGGCCTCACGCTCTCCAATGGCACTGTCCTTCCCCCGGGAACTATTGTCGGAATGAACCCTTGGGTTTTGCATCGTAATGCGGAGGTTTTTGGCCCGAAGCCAGATGCTTTTGTTCCAGAGAGGTGGATTCAGAAGGAATGGGAAAGTGATTCCGAGTTTGAGGGAAGGATACGCATAATGAAGGACGCGGATTTGAGTTTTGGCAGTGGGAATCGGACATGTCTCGGTAGGCCGTTGGCATTGGTCGAGTTGTATAAAGTGACGGCAACGTTATTTGGAAAGTATGACGTAAGTTCATCCAGTGCTTACTTTAATGAAGTTGCCCTGAGCTCGCTAATGTGATGATAGATGGACCTCGTGCATCTGCATAGTGAGTGGGAACTGCACGAGCAGTGGTTCGTCTGGCCTCATAAGATCAAAATCATCATGAGGCACATAGAGGCTTGAGAATGCGCAAGGAGAGGAGAATGAATTAGCGTAGCTCGATTAGAGTCATTGGGGTACTTGCTGTACACGGTCCTAATAAAAAGTATTTTGGAGAGCAAAACACCCAGGACGTACAACATATCCATATAGCCTATATCATCCCAGCGTAGGAGAGAAAGGTTCCATACATACAGAAGGCAACCGCCCTAAATCATTACAAGTTGATATCCCAAATACCCACTGCCAGGAAATACAACACTGCCACCAGGGAGCCACCGCCCTTGACGCTGATCTGTAGGAAATCATGGGATGGAAAGAGGCCATCCAGTTCGCGGGGGAATAGAGCAGGGAATAAAGCAAAATGAGCGTAACTTCGATGTGCCACCAGGGCAAAGAGATCCACGGCGCTGATGGTTAGGAGGTCTGGCCAACCCCGTCAAGGCCACTGCCATTCGGAAGACCGAAGCTGTTTCGACCATCACCCACAGGCGTGCCATCACCACCGTTCATGCCTGGACCGTTCATGCTGCTGCTGTTCATACCTTGGTTGTTCATCCCCGGGGCATTCATTCCAGAGCCACCCATCCCAGGGCCACTCATTCCAGGCCCGTTCATTCCAGAGTTGTTCATTGAGCCGTTCATTCCCGGACCATTCATTCCAGGACCGTTCATACCGCTGTCCATGCCACCAACCCCACTGCTGATCGGGCCGAGACTTGTAGGGCCGAGACTTGTAGGGCCAAGCCGAGCGCTCTCGTCTTCCTCGCCCATACCGTCAACATCGGGCCAGAAGCGTTCTTCGAGCCAGCATATCTGTCGGAAGATCTCTTCGCAGCGCGTCATCTCTTCCTTTCCATCACGTGTGGTGGTGATGTTAGCAAGCTCATCCACGAGGGCTCGGGTTGCATCCACGAACTTGCTGAATGCAGGGGAGGTCCAGTTTGGGATCAGGGCTTGGTGGAGGGCGATGATGTGGGAATCGGTGCTGGGTGTGGAGAGGGAAGTGCTGAAGGAAGAGGCATACTGCCAGGCTGAGCGGTAGCACTGCGCATGGTGTTAAGGGAAATGCAGATTTGGACACTGGTCCGGCACTCACATGCTCAGTTCCCCACAGAACCACCATGCCCTCAAGAAGAGAGGCGCTTGAACTACTGGCACTTACAAACAGATCCAGGAGAGCGCGGGTAATGGGCGTAGGCGGGTCCTGGCTGAGGGTGAGACCGTATTTAGTCGCGGTTATTTCGAAGAACTGCATCTCACGGCGCATGTTGTTGAGGGCAGAGATCAGAAGGTCCATTGTCCGGTACATGGGGTGGAATTGCGAGTTCTGAGTCTGCGGCAGACGGATCTTAGCCAGCAGCTGTCCCACGAAGCGCACGTATCCTCGCGCATAGTGCCCGTCCTGGACCAGCCATTGCGAGAGAGGCCCGGGGGCGAGCGACCCGCAGCCGGCGTGGGAGAGGAAGGGCTGCTGGGTTGCCTGGTTGAACTGCGAATGGCAGATGGTGAGGAGGTGTGCGGTCAGCGAGGGCGCGATCGGGGCCTGGTGCAGCTGCACATGAGGGGCGATGGGCTGGCCGTCGCGCGAGCGTTTGGTGTTGGGACCGCGACGATGGACCTGCAGATTCGGGTTTGGGTGCTGGCCGTTGAGGATGCCGGGGCCTTGGGAGCTGGCCTGCGGCATGGTCTGCTCGAGGGGAGTGCCTTGGGCATTTGGTACGAGGTGCACCTGGGCATCTGGCGAGTTGAGGTAGGCCTGACACTCCTGGAGGTGCTCAATCTGGCGGGTCGTGTTCTTCGCGCGCACGAAGCCGCAGTGCAGACATCGCACCTTATTACACTATCGGCGGGCAGTTAGAGAGCAGCGGCGGCGGGCAGGTGGTAGGTGGCAGTTCGCGACTTACCTTGGACGGCGTGTCGCTGTCCTGGAACTCTTGAAAGGCGCGTCTGATGTCAGGATTGGCGTGTCGTCCCATGCTGATGGCTCGATATGTTACTGTATCGTGGACGTGGTAATGGTCAGTCATGTAACTTTCACTGCGGGCTTGGGAGAGGGGACGACACGCTAAGCGATCGTGACTAAGGGGGCCGCGCTGCCGGCCGGCGCGGTATTGTTTCCACCGTCGCCCTCTCACTCGTCACACACAGCGTTAAACCATTTGCGTTTCTGGGCTGCTTGGCTGTGGCAGGATTCGAAACATTCTTCACCAGCCGAACAGTAATCTTCACCAGTATGTCATCGTCACCAACATACCACTTGTATGAGACAACTGATTTGTATGAGAACCCCCTCAGATATCCGCCAAAGCTTTCGTCTACTGCTGAATTGTAGAGGACAGCCTCATACAAAGAATAAACTCAATCTTGATGTCTGTCACGTGTTTGAGAGATAGCTAATCAGACACAAGCACAGAATTTTACGCACCTCTCCAGCACCAGCACATACAAGGTCTAAGACATAAGAACTCTACAGGGACGTCTTACATGGCTGTTATTTTTCCTTGCTAAGTTGAAAGAATACTTCTTGCAAACTTGCTGAGATTGCAACGCGTTGAAATTTTGATGTTCATGTCCCGCCAATGCACGTGACGGACAGCAATATTGGGCTTGCTCTCACAGCATCGCAAGACACCCCGCACCTCGGTCATCACAGCGTTTCACACATCTCCGGTCTCTTTACTTACCTAACAGGTTGCATCTTATGTTAGGCTCACTGTTACGCATCGCCTGCGCCATGGAGCCCATCATCTGATCGTCCCACTCACTTCGGGCTGCCGTGTCTTCCGATCACTGACGCCGAACTGCCCATGGGTGTCCCTCGTCATCGTGAGGTTGCACCAGCCTCAGCACTGCAAGCCCCGCGAACCACTGTACCAAGACGCCTTCCAAACGCAGCAACTGGATAGACGATACGCCGTTTAGTTTTATGTTTCGCGAATCCTTCATGGCGCATGACTTTTCTTCCTCCTCTTCCTCTTCGTCCCATTGCCTCCTGAGCATGCTCCTCCTAGCTGCCTCAGGCCTGAATCGAATGCGCTCATCGGCCACAATGCAATTAAACACACAGCACTAGTGACGCACCAGGCGTCCACGGTAAATTCTAGAACGAATCCGGTGCTTGCAAGCAGAGAGGGCTCGGAGACCACAGCTTGGCGAAGCTTGGCTGATGCGGGGCAGATGGCGACGGATGCTGCCGTAGCTCTCTCCACTCCCAGACCATGGACTATATTTCTGACGTTTGAGGGTCGGAGTGTAGAACGGTATGTAACGGTGGGTGACGCTGCGCCATCTGCTTTGAAGCTGTACTCCCATACTTTCCTATTTCTGAGAACCTGCTTCCTATTTCCCAAGAACTTTCTCGTGTGCCGGAGAGCTTGTTCTTCACAGCCATCCCACGGTTTGCATCATTTCTCAGGGAAGACCACAGTAACCATTATCCCGAGCCCATGGCAACAGTTGATCACAGCCTCGTCTAGGCATTCCCCCGCATCCTCGCAGCCTTACAGCTCTTCCAAATTCTTTTGTCCTTCGTTGTAGCGCTGTCAATACAGATCGACCACCAACACCCAGCTTATTAATGCCCCTTTGCTTAAACGTGACAGCGATGCAACTTCAGCCATCCGACTTGGCTTTGTGCCGCCGATCTCTGGCATCATCGCTGAAGCTCTTCCCCAATCAGATGAACGTACCTGAACTGCTCCGTGGAGCCCATTCTCAACCCTGCTTCTGACCGAGAGCCTCTAAGCCCTAAGCATACAGTCCCGCTGACAATCTCACGAGCCGATGCTGCGTCACAGGGTGCCCGTGCTAGCAACATGCCAGCGCGCGAAGTCGGTCCAGTCTCCAACTCCGAGGATGCAGCAACGATTGGCATCGGGTGGCCATCTAAGCACAATCTAACTGGCTACTCGGGGCTATAACCTGGACACCGCCTTCAGCGCAGGGCTCAGAAATCTGCTCACTGCGCTGGTTGTTTACTGCTACGCTGATCGCTTGAGAAATGACTCTCGTGATGAGAAAGAACCTATACTGCTGTTCTTAAAGCTGTGTTTGCCCCCAAGCATCCTAAGACAATTCCGAGATCTGGTGGCATAAAATTCATTCAACTCTTCATCCTATTATTGTCAACACTTATATATATATATATATATATATATATATGGTATTGCG
The DNA here is from genome assembly GCF_010093535.1 of Lindgomyces ingoldianus. Lineage (NCBI taxonomy): Eukaryota > Fungi > Ascomycota > Dothideomycetes > Pleosporales > Lindgomycetaceae > Lindgomyces > Lindgomyces ingoldianus. Next base: position 443,146 of record NW_022985200.1, read on the forward strand.
ATCTTCGGTTAGCTAGCGACGAGATCAAGTCTTACAAAGGACACCATGCTAGGAAACTTTGGTGGTTTTGTGGTGGGAGCCATTAGCCTACTGGCCTTGCGCTCCACCGCCGCCCCGTCGGGAGTGTAAGTTTTGTACCGCGTTCTCTCTAGCCTACTCACACTCGCACAGGATGTCTTACACTAGGCGAGCACCACTTTTCAACTATGATGGTGAGAATGTGCGCGGTGTGAACCTGGGTGGTTGGTTTGTACTCGAGCCTTGGATAACGCCTAGCATGTTTGAGGGCAATGGCGCAGTCGATGAATACACCTTAACCCAAGAGCTGGGTAAGGATGCTGCCCACAGCAAGCTGTCACAGCACTGGAACTCCTGGATTACCCAGGACGACTTCAATCAGATCGCTGGTGCGGGCCTCAACCACGTGCGCATTCCGATTGGGTATTGGAGCATCATTCCAATTGATGGTGAACCGTACGTTCAAGGCGCGTATGACATGCTTGGTAAGGCGTTGGACTGGGCGGAGGGTGCGGGGCTGAAAGTCATGATTGATCTGCACGGTGGTACGTAGACTTGATCCAATACTGGCCTTGGAGCAGGAACTGATTAAATTAGCCCCTGGATCTCAGAACGGTTTTGACAATTCTGGTCGATATGGCTCCATTCAATGGACACAAGGCGACAGCGTTCAGCATACCCTCAATGTCCTGAACAAGATCCGTGATGACCATGCCTCGCACCCAGCTGTTTCTGCTATCCAGCTCCTTAACGAGCCCATGGGCTACTCATTGAACATGGACATCGTTCGCCAGTTTTACATGGACGGATGGGGTAACCTGAAAAACTCCAATGTGGGTATCGTATTCCATGACGCATTCCAAGGTGTAACATCATGGGGTTCTTGGGGAGCGGGCATGTGGAACCTCATACTGGATACCCATCATTACGAGATCTTTGACACGGGGGCCGTAGCGATGAGTCCCAACGACCACATCAAGACGGCCTGCAGCTTTGGTAACGACATGGCCAGTACCGGCAAATGGACAATAGCTGGAGAGTGGACTGGTGGTATTACTGACTGCGCGAAGTGGTTGAATGGAAAGAACAAGGGGGCCCGCTATGATGGGACGTTCGAAGGATCCAGCAAGGTCGGCGACTGCACTGGCAAGTCGACTGGCACTGCCGCAGCGTTGTCAGGCGATGACAAGTATAATATTGGTCGCTTTATTGAGGCACAGCTCGACGCTTTCGAGAAGGCGACGGGATGGATCTTCTGGACGTGGAAGACTGAGGGTGCGCCAGAGTGGGATATGCAGGACCTTCTCGCCAATGGACTGTTCCCACAACCATTGACATCGAGAAAATGTGAGTGCGCCCTCTCCATTGTGTTGAGGCATTCCCTCGGACTTGAGCGATGCTGACTGTTGGCAGACTCTGGGCAGTGCGGTTGAGCGACACGCTTGGCGACTGTTGGACGTTATTTGCATCAACATTTCCACCTTATCGATCGATCTCCCATTCTTTTTTTTCAACACTCGATTTCGTACTCTCATCACTCAACGTAGCAACCTTCCTGTTCGGTCATAGCGACGTTTGACGAATCTCCTTTGGATATCCCAAAGTATTGCGCTCGCTAGAGTAAGGGCGAAATCCCCAACAATCTCCTTCTCATAACGACTTTGAAACAATTAAGTAGTCATCAAAAAGTTTACATGGATGAAAGTTTGGACGGACCAACTTGGATAAATGAAATGAGCAGCACAATTTGAAAAATGATTTTGTTGAAATTGCGACGAAATGAGGTCCAGTGGAGATGAACAATCAGTGAAACAAGGCGCGAATTACTTCCAAGGTGAGATTCTTTCAGCCTGCAGTTGCGCCACAGCGTTACAAAAGGGACGTACTCATCCAGCTCACAGCTCGAGCAGGCATTTCGTCGCCAGATTACCTTTCACGGAGAAAGGAGATTCCCGGCTGACAGGAGGCAGAGATTGGATCTCGCGCGACAACGCTTGGCCTGAAGCGTGAATTGAGCGTGCAGATCAGTGATGCTAGCTCCCCAGGCTACCGAGGGACTTGTTTCTCCCAGCACAGATCCACGGCATGACATCGTCTTTGACTGCCATCTTCATCCCCAGAGAATAGCAGAACAGCCGCCCGTCGTTCGTCGTGCGCGACTCCTCATTTTTTCAGCTTCGAGGCGCAAACTTCATCTCCAGTATTGCGGCCTATATTCATACCGCGCTGACAGGTCTGGCTGTGCCACTGAAAATGGCCGGTCCTGGGCGCCTATTCCTGGAAATTGCATGCAGAGGGCTGAAGGAGTCAATAGATTTTTTCCCTTTCTCTTGACCAGATTCACACTCCTGAAGCACGCCAGAGGGTGAACACGAGCAGCCAAATTAGCTGAGTGAGGGTTGATTGGATAGCAGGCTGACGCTTGTGCTCAAATGAACTAGTAATTCACCCCCGACCAAGGGAAGAGACGTGAGTGGCTGCATGGCGCAGGCTAATGCAGGAACAGGGCGTCCGCGCGCAACGCCATTGGAGCATCGGACCACGCCAAGCTTCCGGTGGAAGACCCCTTACCGAAATCAATATAATCCCGAAGGCTGCTCTGCCTCTTTCGTTCTTTCTCACCCTCCTCACGCATCCGCTTCTCTACTTCTGCCTGCGCAGCCTTGATCCTCACGAAGACTTGTCTTCAGCCGCTCTTTGTTACCACATACATAGTCGCTCTTTTCCCACTCACTCTTTAATCCTCCCACTCCCTACAGGGTAATAGCTTAATTTGCACGCACTTGACAAGCATCATGTTCACCAAAATCTCCGTTCTCACCTTCCTGGCTGGCGCCGTCGCCGCTGTTCATGCGCCTGTCGGTGCGCCAAATGGCAACCCGATTACCGCCCCTTTGATTGAGGTATGAAAATCCAATCCGCAATTTGCGCGCCGTTGAGGACAAATCGCAAAGACGTAGAATTGCGAACAAGTGGAATACAAAGTCTAATGGGTACCAGATCGTTCCTGCTTGCAAGCCATACACCATCAAGTGGACCCCGACCACCCCGAACAAAGTTTCCATTCTTCTCCTTCGCGGCCCGTCTACCAACGTTGTTCCCCTTGGTGCCCCAATCGCTGAAGGAATTGCCAACAGCGGTAGCTTCGTTTGGACCCCAGCTTCAACTCTTGAGGCCGATACCACCCACTACGGCCTCCAGTTGATTGATGACGTGACTGGCCAGTACCAGTATTCTACCCAGTTTGGTATCTCCAAGGACGCTACTTGCGGCTCGGTTTCGTCCTCGGCCTCCATCTCGTCCTCTGGTTATCCTACTGCGACTGTTCATACCGCCTCGTCAACCTCCGCCAACAGCACCACCGTCGCCCCTACCACGACCTCCTGCTCCACTTCTAGCCACGTCGCCAGCACCGGATACCCTGGTCACAACTCCACCATCGTCCTGCCATCCAAGAGCATGACGGTCCCGAGCTCTCTCAAGACTTCTGCTACCGTCGCTCCATCTGGCTCCACTACTCCATCTCCTTCTGCACCAATTTCAACTGGTGCGGCTTCGCATCTCCGCGCTGGCCTCGGCCTCGCGGGTGCCATTGCCGGTATGGTTTTCATGCTGTAAAGCATCCCTTGCAACTGAGAGCATCGATTTCGTATTCTCTTTGGGACAATCTATGGGAAATTTACGGTTATGACTACTATTTCACTTCATTTTCTCTACAAGTCGGCGTGTTGCGGGTGTTATCATTTTTCCTTCATGTCTCTAATTGATAGCATCGATGGTGGTGCTTGCATGGGGAATTAATGGATGCATGGATCGGAAATTGGTTCGGAGATGTATAAACTTGGGGATGTACGGACTAGTGCCGTGACGAATTGTGGTGTGGATTGAATTGGATTGGATTATACCCTTACAAATTATCTGTGCCTTTGTTCTGTCGTTTTCACGTCTAATATTCGTGTAATGTCCCTGGCGTGATGTGTATCCTTCCGTTTTCCCGGTCTTCGTTAGAATCGAACCACTTGTTCTAGGCGGAAGGAAATGAGCCTGGAGAACCTTCAGTGAAGACTTTAGGGTGTCAAAGCTTATTCGTTTGAAATTCAAGTTGTCGTGGGTAGATCAACGTCAAACTGCCGATGTCATTCGACGAATCGTACAAGCGACGTCGAAACTCCGTAATCAATACCTTCAAGTATCCGCCCCACATGCTTGGGTTTCGCGTGATTCCTGATGATTAACGACTTACTCAAATGTTAAAATCACTGGATGTTCGTTTTCCATCCACAGCTTCCTTTGCCATTGTCGCCTCCACACTCTTCAAAACAGTGGTCAAAGTCGCACAAGATAATTGTCATAATCTCTTTATCCCATCTTGGAAGTCCCCCAACCCTGTTGCTGCTCCTTACTTTTCTCAACTTTTTAGTTGCATTCCACTCTAGTAGCCTCTCATCATCTTTGACTCTGCCTTCTACAAGGCCCGTCTCGATTGCCAGGAACTCTCGAAAATTTGAATACATCCGCTAGAAGCTAGAAGCCGGAAGCTGTAGCGGAGAGATTGGTGGATTCTACCTTCAGTGCATTTTTAGCTGGCTCGCGGTCTTCGTCCACCTGGAATCGGGTTAATGATCACGTGATCCCTTCCTTCATTCTCCTCGTTAGACAACACCCGGTACCTCGAACATATCCCTAGTATAAATCTACAGCATTAAAGCTCTGGTTATACTGCATGGTCTGAGACAACTCGTAATCAGTCCATCAAGTCTAATTTTCATCAAACCCTGAGCACCGTTCCATCCATCTTCGCAAGAACGTCTCCTCAAACCAACCGCAATGGCGCTGGATCTCCCAAACCACTATGCTAAACACTTCACACCCACTATACACTGTTCCATTCCCTCTAATATCGATCCCACAAAAGTCTCTCTTTCTAAACCCTTCGTCGCTGTCGTAACCGGCGCTGGAAAAGGTCTCGGCTACCACATCTCCCTCGCCTACGCAAAGGCAGGATGCACGGGGATATCAATCTCTTCACGCACACAATCCGATCTCGATGCACTATCCAAGGAACTCAAGTCCATCAACCCAAATCTCGAAATCCTAAGTTCCATCTGTGACACTCAATCCGAAGCAAGCATTCTGGACCTCGAAACAGCCGTCCGAGAGAAATGGGGCAGAGTCGACGCCATAATAGCAAACGCCGGTATCATCAGCAAGTACATCCAAAAGCCCGGAGAATCCGAACACCATCTTCCCATCGGTCTGGAGGACGACAATGACTGGGCGCGTGTCCTGGATATCAATATTAATGGGACTTGGCGTATTGCGAAAGCATTTATGTCGCTGCTGAAAGCTACGACGGATGGCCCGCAGACGCTGATTGTGAATACTTCTCTCGCTGCACATTCAACAAACTCGCAGCTCTGCCCTATTGCGTACAATGTTTCTAAATTGGCATGTAACCGTTTCGTCGAGCATGTTGATAATGACCATCGCGAGAAGGATGGGATACATGCTTATGCGTTGCATCCTGGAGCAGTGCTGACGCCGCAGACGGCGGGGCATACAGGCGAGGTGTGGGGCCCGCTGTTGACTGATGATCCGGGACTGGCCGGGGCTATGTGTGTTTGGTTGAGTAGGGAGAAGAGGGGGTGGTTGAGTGGGAGGTATGTTACTTGCAATTGGGATGTGAAGGAATTGGAGGGCATGAAGGAGCGCATTGAGCAGGGCGATTTGCTGAAGTTTAGGATGGCAGTCTAGAGGGCTCTGTGGAGGAAATAGCAGGTCAAGACAGATTGCTAATATTCGTAAGACATGATCAAAGATATTCGGGGAGGTGGAAGGATGCCATAGATCGAACCCAAACCGTAGAGAGACCCTCCTTTATATTCTCATGGTAGCCTTGTTACATACAATCTGGTCCGAGCCGGGTGTTACTCGCATCTTTACGCGCAAGAAAGGTATGGTCGTAACCTCCCATACCCTGCTACATATCCATTTTATCTTCTTGTCACACCTCACCACACCTATTTATTTAGGGTAATAGCTCCTAATGTTTTCTCTCACAGCCTGCTCAAAAGGCTGCCACCCCTTACACCCAAGTGCCCTCAGCAACTCTAAACTCCTCTCCATGGGGCACTCACTCAAATCTTCTCCCTTGTCTTTCAATTCTATCAGCACTTTCTTTCCCATCTCATCCTCTAGCACTTCTTTGACCTTGATCCACGTATACGTTTCCGCCCAAGCGAATATCCTCTCCCCTTCCACGCCTTCAACCACCGCAGCGGCCACATGCAATCTCGCCGCATCGCAAATATCGACATACCATTGCGGCTCCAGCCAGGCAAAAAACTCTGCATTCTTGCCTTCGAAAAGAGAACGCACGTAACCCGCAGTAGAAGGATACGCTTGGTCTCTGGGTGCTAGCACTCGCCCGATACAAGTCGCCGGCATCACAGAATTGAGGATGAATCCCGCATCTGGATGCGCCTTGACCCAATTCCAAGATTCTTGCTCCGACGCTACTTTGGAAGCAACATACGTCATCAATCCTCTCGCTTCTTTGGGGGTGTTGGGGTCTAGGAGGGCCTTTGCTGCTGATTCGTTGTACGTGGAGGTATCGACTTTCATCGGTACGTTTGGGGTAGGATAGACAACGGCCCAGCTCGAGCTCGTCAAGATTACTCTCAAGATATTTTCTCCAGATTTATTGGCCCCTGCTACGGCTTCCAGCAGATTTATATATGCATTCACGCTCTCGGGAATCACACTCGGGTCGTCTTCCAGCAGATTAATGGCGGCTGTATGAATCACAGATGACACACCCTTCAGTGCAGCATCGTAACATCCTGAGGCAGAAATATCGGGAATTTCGACAAGTTCAAATTTTGAGCCAGGGTACCGAGCCTGGAAAAGCGGTGCCATCCATGAGCTACGAGAATGCGATCGCACAGTTCCGCGCACATTGTATCCGTAGTAGATGAGTTGATCGACAATGTGGGAGGCGATGAGGCCGTTAGCCGCTGTTACCAGTATCAATGAGCCTGGAGGGAGGAACGGATTCTGGATTTTGGAGGACATGTCAGGATGGGAGGAAGTCTGTCGTTGATGCTGAGACTAGCAGGCGAGTCTGGAAACTATTTCGAAGGTTCTAGGGAGAGATTCAATTCGAGGTTTTGTAGAAGATGATGAATGGAAAATAAGGGGTTTGGTACCGAAGGAAGTTGCGCTAAGCTCTCTATATCTAGTACTTTTATGTTGATTTGACTACGCCGCGTTTAATCATACGTTGGAAGTTAGTAAGGTGGACGCCTAGCGAAGACTGGACGTCGGCCTCATCACTCGGCCGCTTTTAATAAGCAGCCATTCCCTGTATATATGGACAAGACCGATCTGAAGGTTTCATCGAACGTTCTGCTTACAGAGTAGCAAGGTATTTTGCTCGGCCTCGGTCTTTGGGGAAACTCTATCGCTTAGTGAGGTTTCAAAGTACCAGCTTCGTACAAGGTCGTGCTGTATACATTCAAGGCTGCTGATTTCACAATATGAGCAAAGAGATCCGATATTGAAGAGCCTACAAGATCGTAACCACGCCTCGTGAGTATGCCTGTGTCGCATGGGGATGATGACTAGCATATGAGTGACTAAGCACTTATGCCACCCTACCTCAAATAGTTAAAGTACCGTCCTAAACTTCCAAGTGAAGCCTGCATTCTGATTACCTAAATAGCAGGCCTTAATGGGCTATCGCATTCGCTGCTAGCTTGATTCTAGTAAGTAATCTTTCGGAGACTACCAATGTCATAATTCGTAGGATGCGCCGATATTGTAAATATAGCAACCCCTGCTTTTAAGATTATGTCGCTGTCGTCTCTCTCTTTATCATGTAAATCATTAACGGCGGCTTAGCCCACAAATAGTAGACGTCTTGGTCTATCCAGCCGTCGCCTTCAGGGCCAGGCGAAATATCGAAATGGAACAGCAATTTAGCTAGTATGAGGCGAATTTCAGCATACGCAAGGCTGCGATTCCAAGTTAGTGCGCTACGAGGCAAGAATATGAACCAAAAATGAGTATGAAATCCACATACATTTTCCCCAAGCATCCCCTTGGGCCTGTACTGAACGGTTCGACAGCATCCAGCTTGTCCTTCAAAAATCGCGGATCTGTGCCCAATCAGCGTTCGGGAATTCCTCAGGGAGATAGAAATTGTCTGGCGAGTGGTAGGTTGCGTAATGCTCAGTTCCCACCGAGGTCTGTGACTGTGGTCAGCAAACTTACCTAGGATTTGCACAAGGGCACTTACACCTTCAGGAACGAAGTAGCCATCCACTGCTTCACCACCGGGCGGTGGGAGGCGAGACAAGGTCCCTACGAATGGGGGGTATATCCGCAGGCCTTCTTGGATAACGGCGTGTAGGAATGGAAGATCACTACTTCTGGTTGACTGGAAATTATGTCTATGTCGCGGCTGAACTGAGATCGAACCTCCGCAACCAATCTTTGTCGGATAGCTGGATACTTGCACAAGTAATATGTAATTTCAGAGAGTGCAGTTGCGGACGTTTCGCTACCGGCGATAATAAGGCTATTATCCATTAGCATTGCCAATATAAAGACTTCTTTCGGGTCATACATGTATGAATTAGAATGGATTTCAGCCCTGCTCATGATCCCCCGATGCTGTCCATGTTTCTCCGACAAGCCATTCTTGAGCATGCCCGACATCAAGTCGTTTTTCTCGTTTCCCATGGCAATCCGCATATCGACCTTCTCCGCACTCAAATTAAAGTGGTCTACCCCTTTCTGTAGGATGCTCTTTGGAACCAGTTTCATGAGTAGCCAATCAAGTGTGGGGAACTGCTTCACGACCCCGAGAAATACCAGCGCCTTGATCGCGCTGAACATCAATTGGATCCACGGATGTAGCTTATTGTTCCTCAGACAACCGAAGCTATCTCCAAACATCAGATCGCCCGTAATATCGAATGTGGTGTAGTTGAACCAAGCACTGATTTCCACCAGGCCCTTCTGAGACGCAGCACTCAGACCTTGGATGAAGGCATCGACATATTGCGTTACCAAGGCTTCCTGTGTCTTCAATCCTTCTCCACTGAATCCCCAAGCCAGCAATCACCTCTGCCTAGCATGGTTCTCGTCGTCGACAGCGCACACTAAATGGTCGACATTATTTGGAGGCGGCATGTAGTATGGTCTATTCTTCTTGAAGCTTCTCGGTCCCGTCCTATTGTAGATATCCTTGAGCGATTGACCAGGGAAGAAAGTAAGTCGATTAGGCCCGATGCGCACAACCGGGCCGTATTGTTTGTGAAGTTCTAGCATCCGCAAGTGACTACGACCGCTAAGCGAGGAAACCTGTGCAGGAAGCCGAGAGCATGCCCATAGCTTCGGCCATGGAAATGCGCGGAGGGGAGAGATGTAGAGGAGTTAGATTATGCGGCAGATGCGGTTGAGAATGACCTAGTCATGAAGCGCAGTTAGCATTCCCATCTCCACATGATAGGCGAGTGAGGAGAGTTTCGTACGGCGGCAAGCAATCCCCATCCAATAAGTTGGCCCACAGACATCATTATAAAATCCGTACGAGATAGTCCTCCAATTCATTCCGGGCGACGCTCAGACATATACATGAAAGGAAAAGTGGACGCTGACGCTTGCATGGCGCTGAGGATGGGCTTCATTGGTGGGGTAGCACCATGAAATTGAAGACTATCCCCTGTCAAGGTATTGATAAAACCATATTTCTTATTATGCCCGGGGACAGAAACAAGTTGCCTGTGCCTTTGAATACTCACGTCATCTGCACCTCACGCATGCGTTTCTGTGTTATGGCTCCGATATCAGCCAACATCATCACATGACCTCGCCTTCTACTGGTGTTGCTGGGCAGGCCTGAAGAGTGAAATAACGCGATGTCACGATGCTTGCTTGCCAGCAAATACAACGTGCAAAACTTCAGCTTTGATGGAATTTTCTGCTACTATATGTGCGCGAGTGCGGCTCTTCAGATGTATGAGATCAACCCTCCAAGCTGCGACGCCCCTGCGATGACCTCAGGAGACACGCCTTCCTCGACGTGGCTATGCTGATTCGAATAGAGACCTAGTCACGGCTTGATCAAGCACATGTGGACATGTTTTAGACTTTGGAACCTTTAAAAGCAAAATGCCAAGCGCTGAAGGCGAACCCCGCCCTAATTCTCCCCCATTTCAGATTCAAGTCTTCCAATAGCATGATTAGAACCTGGTTTCTCCACCACCTTACTCCCCAACCCTTCCGTTCTTTCGTTCACGCTGTGCATCATGATCTTAAATCAAGATATGTGGTATGTTGTTGAAGAGGATGGTCAATCGCCAAATGACCGCGAGGGCCTTAATGACCCTAACTACGCATTATTTGTCGAGGTTGTCACTGATGCTGTAAGATCCTGTCATAGGAGAACTTTATTACATCAGTTCTAACATACTACAAGTCAGGCTCGGCATCTCTCCGATACGTCCAAGTTCCCGAGGCTCAGAGGGACACATGGTTAGATCCGAATGCAGGTGAGCCCGGGAGTATGGAATTTCTTTCTGCTAACTCAAGAATCAACAGTGGGAGGGTCAAAATGTATTAAAAGGGCCCCCGGAAGGACATCAAAATCAGAAAAGGACGCTTCGTCTGCTGTACGTGATGCACGATGCACGAGTTCCTTGATTTGCAGCTCATCCATTAGGCTTTTACCCGTTCACAATCATTCTGAATACCACACACCTTTTTCAAATGAGGCCTTGAGAAGTGCCGTTCACCTCGCCAACTTACCAAAAGACCCCTTCCGTTTATTGTCCATTGGTCCAACTCGATACTTCGAAGTCCCTGACAAGGATTGCTTAGCCGGTACGCCTACGCTCATCACCTCATACCTCCTATTCTGAGCAATCAGGCTTCATCGTCCGCGTCGAGGGTCACAATGAGCGCGTTGTCGACACTGCATCCATGATATCTACCAACCGCTCCAATACGACGACCTGTGCCATCATGCGTGTGCTCAAGACCTCCTCCAAGGACGTGATCCTCCAACGAGTCAAAGAACTGCAACATTCTATTTGGCATCCCTGCATCCTCGCATCGCTCCAGATTGAGCGCCGCATTCCACATATAAAGAATTCGCTTATTGATCACAAAGATAACATCGAGCGTATGGAGATCTCCGCAGGCGTCTACAAGGTGTATATGTTGCATCCCGATGAACGAAGGGAAGAAGGAATGATCGAGCCCTGGAAAACGGCAGACTTTGATTTGTTAAGGAGTGAGCTGGCAAGCGTGAAGAATGATCTGGCATATCAAAAGTATAAGTGTAATATTTTCATCGATTTGATTGCTTTCCTAGATGGTGTAGCGGGGAAAATGGACGTGTTGATGCAATATGAGGCTAAATCAAGGTATTTGCGGACTGTCATCTTAGGTTATAAGGAGCGGGCGCAATATCTGTCTGATCGAGCAGAAACTACAATGCAGACGGCACGTATTTTCAGAGTTTGTCGCGAGATGTTTAACTTTGCGCCTGACAATTTGCAGTGTTTCTCCCTCATGGCCGAAAAAGACAACTATCTCAACCACCGGACCGCCGCGCAATCTCTTGAGCTCACCAATCTCTCCCGCAAAGACAATGAATACATGAAAGACATCGCTACCGCGACTTACCGACATAGTAGAGATATGCGTGCTATCACCATTATCACACTCTCATTTCTCCCAGCCACTTTCGTTGCTGCCTTTTTCAGCACGTCCTTCTTCGATTTCCGCGTAGGCGGAGAAATGGCCTCGAAGTGGTTATGGATGTATTGGGTTATTACGGCTGTTCTTACAGCTACGGTGCTCGGAGGATGGCATTTTTTCTCAGGGATATTTGGCGAAGGGCACTCCCGGATGAATCCGAAGGCGAAGAACAAGGATGTAAACCCTACGCACATCGAATAGTATCCGGCACATTTACTATTCCTTCTCAGCATACTCAGGTACCTCCTTTCAGCCTCACATTACACGCATATTTCGTCACATTATTCTCTCGCCACAGACTACATGAAGTTGGACGAATGGATATCAAAAGCCAAGCAGAATAAACTTATGCACAGGGCGAAGATGTTCGTCGATGCGAATCTGGAAGTAATTGAACCTACCGCTTAGGTTCCCGGTGGCTATAACTAGACACTCGCTACACTCCGTCATGAGTGCCCTCAGTCGCTTCTTGTTTACCGTCATGTGTACACCTATTTCTTGACGTTCTAAGGTTCACTCCCTTAGCAACATATGAGCTTCACCCAACATGATCAAAGAGAAAGCGCCTGAACAATAGTGCGTTCCCGCGTCTCAAATAGTAACTCTCAATAGCCACTGTATCGCAAGTACTCATAGCACCGCGACCGGCCTCACTTCAAGACTCTCTAACTCGTCTATATGGATTGCGGACGAACTCAACCTCAACCTCAAGCATCGACACTATGAAGACTAGGTTGATAGTATTGTTGCCGAAATGGATGCTAAACTTAAGGCTAACGAAGAGAAACTGCTTTTCAGCTGTTCTAACAGAAAGTCAATTCCATATCTCCTCCACAGTAAAGATGAGCTAAGCCCATATAAACGACTTGGAGTTATGATTGTGGGAATAAAGTGGGCGAAGAACTTCGTAGGTTCTAGGAAGTATTTAGGATACATCATGAAACTATCAACGTTGACAATTTAGACTGAAACATGGTTTCCCTTCCCCAAATTTGTCCCCGAGATTGGAATCAAAATCTACACACACACACCATTTATTCTTGCGCTGCCCATAGAGCTTTAGGTTGGGAGTGGTGGTGGACAGAAACATCACCTCCGGGTCCGACTACGCGGTCGAATGTTCTACACTCGGAAAACTCATCGACAAAATCTTAACCTAAGCCTTCTTTGCACATGTAAGCAAATCAGTCTTGAAGGATTCAAGGTGATTTATGGCGAAAATGAGTTCGGGTTCTTTGCATACAACAGTAGCATGGCAGCGTGTGTCTTCCTTTAGACTATTCACCTCCTCCACTTTCAGTTGTTGAGGCCGCTTACGAATGGTATGCCGGATGGTGGTTATGGAAAGACCGGCACGGAAGGTATCGGGGGTGTACGCAACAAATTCCTTTCCGCACACGAAATGGCCGCATGTTAGAAGATCCTCGGACGTTGTGAACAACTTTTTTCTAATGGCAAACGCTGCCTTGTTTTAGCGTCGAAAACCTCAGATACGTACACTCACCCCACTCTAACTATATGCCCTCTGCCCTACACGTAATTGGATAGGGTTACTCATATCACTTATTCAAAGTATGGTATCTGCATGGAGATCTATTTCAGTGTTGAGAACCGAGTACCGAAAAGGGCGCATTGCTGCCTACCAGGCAAATAAGGGCTGTCGCCAACTTACTGTTAGGCAGAAAGTTCTCGCACATCATAATATGGAGCTGAGGCTCTTGTGCTACTGCACTGGTGGCCGTCACCTTTGATGCGCAGTTTCCGATAACCACGTGACCGGCAATTCATTCCTGAAGTTTATCCTCCCCAACCACTAGGTTAGCCCTTCGTTGACTAGAAGGCGGAAGCATGGTTCCTGCCAAGAGAAGAAGAATGAGGAGGATGTCATGTCGACCACGCTGCGCTCCTGCCAAGTTAAGAGAGTGTGAGGCTATAAAAGTCCCATGCGACCAGGCGCGAATATGGCCGCCTCGCCCTGCGACGAACAACTTGTTATACATTTTACCAAAAAAATTGAAGACATCACGGTCCATTAAGGCCTTGTTAGAAGAAAATTCCTTATTAACTACCAACCATAGTGCTATGCAACTCGACACAGATGAGTCAGTTGGACAACCAAACGCCGACATCTGGCAATTCCCTGAACCTGCATGGCCAGAACACCCGTAAGTCAACCAAACCGCATCTGGCTACCCTGTCCCATAAGACCAACTGGTAGAAGATGTTCGCTGACCCAACCGTAGCAAAGCCGGCCTCCCAGCTTTTCGGGCACATAAACCTCGGGAGCTAAGGAAATATAAACGCTTCCCGGAACTCTACAAGGAGATGAAGTATGCCTACCGGTTTGTCAGTCATACGTTCATTTACCCCTACCCGCTCTTCACTGCCCTTCAAGCAACTTATACAGGCTAGCCTCGCAAGCCATTCCGCTTCCTTGACCTTCCGGTAGAAATCCGTCTTTCAATCTACGAGATCGTCCTCAAGCTCTCCAAACCCATTGAGATGTGGCCTGAAACTGGCTTCCCTGGTCTCGGAAACCGGATGGCTCGGGGCCGCAATTTCCGTAAACTCCATAAAGCCCATAGCAAATGGAACTGCAACATCAACCTTCTCCGCACTTGCCGCCTCATCAACACCGAAGCAGGCGAGATCTACTATGGCAAGAATTCATTCCGATTCTCCGCAGTGAATGGCTGGATGGTAGCAAACACTTTCCTGTATCAAATCGGACGTCGAAATTATCAGCATATTACCTCTCTGACCCTCCCTCTGCCATTCTGGTACGAGGATTACGAAAACAGGTTCAAATGCATCTACACTAGCACTTCATTTCGCAACTTCACGGCCGCCGTTCCTTTCCGGCATCCGCGGGATTTGGACTACGAACTCAGCTGCTTCGACGTGTGTTATGCGTTAATGAAATTTGAGAGGCTTAAGACACTGAATCTGGTCTTGCCGCATTGGTATCAATTTTGTGGTGTCTTTCCCTACGGTTATCTTGCCTCTGAAATACAGAAGACGGGTGTGTTACCACTTCTCCGCGAGCAGCATCCTGAAAACAAGATGATTGAAGCAATATTGAAGCTTCAAGAGAAGTTATCAGGGACGCTTTCGGTATCTATCGTGCGGCTCTTCCACTCCTTTAGACCCGCTGAGTTCAAGTTTATGAAGTGTCCACATCATTGGAAGTTCGTGCAACAGTGTACGGAGCTCGGCTGGGGGGTCAAGTATGCCGTGTATCGTAATGGCGCCTACGAGGTGGTTGATTCCACTGGAGGGGAATATGAAGAAATTGCCCCGGATGATATTGACCTCGCCGGCTACAGATTGGAGGGCACCGGCATCGAATCGTCTATTTGGTAGATTCCAGGACTTGACACAATGGCAAGGGAGGGCATCAGATGGTTACCTTCGAGCAAGTCAGTTCGGACATGAACAACATATGTTGTATGGCAACTGCCCTTCATGCAGTAAACCTACGTATAGCAATTAATGCATGTATTCACAATCAGATTGTTAGTTCAAAGCTGCTAGAGTGGAAAGGAAGACACAAAAATCTGAATATGTTGAAGATTTTAACGAGCTCATGAAATTATGGATTAACGGTTCTTCGTAGCAAAGACATAGCTCTCACACGACAAGCAAAATTTACAATAATCATTCACAATGAAAATAAGAAAGAGGGTCGTATCTCATGATCCAAAAAAACGTATATCCACCACCTTCACTTGTGCCTCCCTTCATAGGGCGGCGGAAGATCATGTCCTCCCTTTTTCTCGCTCTTCCCATCCTTCTCCTCCTTAATCGGGAGACCTATCTTTCCACCTGGCAGTGCTGTTGAAGAATCTGCTTTTCCACCTCTGATTGTACTAGAAGTGACTGTTTTGAACCGATTCTGCCACGTTGCAATATCCTCCTCGATCGTCACAGCCCATTCAGCTGGTAGACAAAACTTGACGGTTCCATCCTCAGCAACCAGGAAATACTGTCCCGGAGCCCAGGGATTAAGTGCTAGGTACGAAATGCACTTTTCAGGTAACTTCTTGAGCACATCTTCCAGCCCCTCGAATTGACCGGCAAGATCCCATGATACGTCTCCGTTAGGCCACAATACGAACCATGAACCCCCATAGCCAAGGCTCACTTGGGTAGTGAACTTCCTATTTGGGTTAGAGCTGCTAGCATCTAGCAGGTTTTTGAGGGTAGTCGGAATTTGTGGAGAGTAGAAAGTTCCACCTGCAGAGGAAGTTGGGATGCATGCATAGAATGACCGACATGGTCCTACGGCCATGTGGGTGCCAACGACCTTGGAGAGTGGTTTGAACCAGGACATTAATTCCGGATGAGAATTCTGGAAGTCTGTGGCTGTTAGTCGCCTGCCCATTCTGTGACACTATTTGCAACCTGCTAGGACGCCCTTATAGATTATCTACGGGTGTTTTTTTGGCCTTTGTTTAACCTAGATTAAGCGGACTTGTTTGGTGCTCACCGTAGGTATACCGGTCAGTTCCTTCGCACGTCGTGTACATAGCATAGTACTCCTGTTCGGTCGGTCCCAAAGCAATGCATTGTGGCCTTTGCAACTTCTTGACTCCATTCTCCGGTCTCGTGAGAACATATCGATTGAACTGCTCCGGGACATTCAGCCTGCACCGTTCTCAGCACCGTCCATTTTCGAAAGAAAGAAGTATGTCAGAAAACTCGAGAAGAGCAACTCACAGCCGGTCTCTACCTCCACAATAGAAATAATAGCTGTGTGCTGGGCCGAACGCAAAATATACGTCCGGCATTTTGCACACTTCTTCTTGCTTCTCAGCAACGGATAAGGCAAGTTTCTTTTTTGTTCTAAAGATTCGGCTTATCCTCCGTCTGCCTGTCTTCTTGTCCTTTGTCGGCTGCGGGGAGTCGCTTGCGAGATCCCAATTCAGCATCGAGAAGTGGATGAGAGATGGTGAGGCCCATGGTGTTTGAGAGATTTTATATGTATGCCTGCCTAGCCCAAGGCTGAGTTTAAAATGTTGAGGCAATGCCCGAAAGGCGCCTGAGGGTGTGTTGGTCCTGGAGGACTAGAGGAGGACCAGAGCGGGGGGCTGAGCAACCTTGCAGCCCAGTGCGGGGCTAATAGATCCTGACCAACCAACATCTAGCTTCAAACGCCACCATTCTTTCAGCCCACAAAGAGAACACTCTTAATTGTCGTACAGGCTCAACCACAAATCATTCAAGCCCAACTATGAAAATAGATGCGGTATAACTAGGCTGGCCCTAGAGTCTTTTGAGATACCCAAGTAGTGTACAGACATAGCCAAGAGGAGGCGACAGTTGTCTCCTGATTCCCAGCGTTTGGAGGGATCCCTTTGACTGACGATAAGGTGATATAATAGAATCAAAAAGTCCTCCAGGATTTTGTAGAGAGCAGCCTGCTTAGAATCATGGGTCATTCTTGAAGATAGCTATACCTATTGTAGAACATGATTGAAGAGTAATTCAGGACAGAAATGTGCATCCTATTGAGGTCCTCCCAAATTCCAGGAAGAGATGTAAACGACAGACTTGCCCGGATTATGTTCCATGTTGTGTGGTAACACACTATGGAATATAGCTAATTTTATCCAGCGCAGTTGGGGTACGACAATCCAGGAAGCCGAGGCCGCCATCGGGCGGGGGGGTTCTCATTGCTTTTTACTGGACCTGATAGAGGTTCTAAAGTCTTACTTTAGATTGACTCTCTCAACTATATTGGTTCGGGTCCACGAGATCTGGAGCAATTCTGGCATCTCTGATTGGTGTTGTTAGCGGAAGGTGCTGTCCTTACTCAATTGCTCATTGCATCCAAAGAAGCCTAGCAGATGGGTTGGCCATTAACGTATTTTAGAGGAAGGTCTATTCCCGGGTTGCGATCTTCTATATTAATGTGGTTAAGCCGAATAATATAAATGGAATTCTTGGCAGAAATTTGAATTCAAGATTGATCCAACTTTAGTGATCTGAGCGGCCAGCAATTGGAGACTTGGGTAACGCACGTATTTCTCAGCGTAGCCTTTATTTAAGTTTAGCATAAGTACCTGGGAGATGGCTAAGCTCTGCCCTGTCGCTTGTATTGAAGACTGGTTGAAGGCTCCATGTTATTGAATCTCAACGAGGTATCTAGGCCTTAGGGATACTGTAGTGTTCTGAAACGTGAGCTACAAACAGGTGTTTAGATACTTAGAGCAGAACTAAGCCACTCAACTTTCTCCTATACGCATTTCTCTCTCTTATCGTATGGCCAAACGTTGTCTGTATGCAGAGACAGGTCGTTTGCTGTTGATGGAAAATAGACAACTAGTAAAATAATATTCCTGCTAACTGTGTTCATTATTCAAATGTAGAGTTCTGGCCGTAACTTCATCTACAAATACCCTCCTACGTAGAATCCAAGAGTATTGGATGATGTTATAGTTATGAGACGTTTTCATGTGGTCTTTGAATTTGGAAAATTCCGTAGTGGATGCTAATTTCTTCCCCACATGTATGAGGGTGCTTGAATAATATATTGGTAGGGATATCGGTCACTTAGAGAAGTACATAGTCCACTAGAGCTTCAATATTTCCCTCAAAGTCATGTTCTTCCGTTAATATTTGGAGCCTGTAGCAGTAAATCTATATCTTTGTGCATTCCAGTGGTTGTATTCGAATGTAGGCATCATCAGCCTTAACTGGAGTTCTAGTTATAGAAAGAAAGTCTCATGCCTGCCGATTTTGTTCACACTAGAAAATATGTCGTGCATGGAAAGGCGCATTTTGTACTAGGATTTTGCTTCTTGTCTCTTAGCGAGTGTGAGTCCGCAGTTTTCAACCTTTAATTACCCTGCAAACATCTAGAAACAAATGACCATCATTTGATTGTAGTTAGTTTTTCTATTTTGCCGGAGAATGGTAATTCAAGGCAAAGGTTGCCTTCTTCTGAAGTGCTAGAGCACCGAGTTTCAGGGTGTGTTGAGCAGAAGTATGATCACCGCGGAGGTCAGGTGGGGACACCTTCAGCGCCAGTTCCATCACCAAGATTACCGCGCTGGATGAGATCTTTATTTTACTTGGATTCTTCGTTATTATATGTGGTTGTCTTGTTTTTGTCTGAAGCCTCTTCGCTGGTTCGAATACTGTCGGTAGTTAGATATTGCGCTTGGGGAGGCTGTTATTGTGTTTTCGTCCTGATATTGTACGGCCGGCAGCGCTCGTAATGAGTATTTAGGTGAGCACTTGGGCGGACAAAAGCCTTTGGGCTTTTTTGTGAGGGTACCTGGCTATCGAATTGATGAATCGGACTATCTTGGTGTTCTAACCTAGTTAGAATTAGTTTGTGGCTATACACCGCCCATGGGTGCTCCCGTGAGCACAAGACGGGAAGAGAGGCATTGATCAAGAATTCTATATGAAAGGATACGGATCATAGGGCTTAAACTGAAACGGGGAATAATTATAAGGCTAGCCATGCTAATCTACAGTACTACTGCTTGTTTATGAATGATCCCCAAGCCACCACCCCTCTGAATCTACTACGGAGGGCGATTCTCCTTATCATCGCCCCAATTCTGGAACAGCGCAAGCGGGCTCGGCCCCTGCACTGGAATTGAGGGGTCCTCGTAGATTGTTAGGGGTGGCGGCTGGTTCCGTCTACGTGGTCGGCTCTGCACCGTTGCAGGTTCACTCTTAACTTGAGACTCTAAAATGCCTGACGATAAAAAGGAAGGAGGTGCAGACACCTGACTGGCTATTTTACAGGCCGCTTTTTCGAGAAATGAGGGGAAATTGTTTCGGGGAAAGGTCTCGAATCTGGTCGTTGGGTCAGGGATCCCAAGTTGGTGTTCAAGGTCGGATGGATACATAATTGTGCTGTCATCGACGTAGCATTCGTGGTATTCGAAGTAGCTAAATATATTTGCGAGCGTGAGGGCTCGCCTGGGGGTAATGACATCTAATCTCGCAACGAGGTACTGCTTGTATTCGATTGGGATGCTGAAGAATTTGGTGAAGATGCCGCAAATCTGATTCCAATTGAGATTTTCGGCTCCGCCAGCGAGGTTCTGTCGTGGAGGTGCAAGTGCAAACGCCTTGATAAAGGTACCTATGAATGGTGAGCAATGGAAATGGAACAGAGTAGCGAATACCAAACCTATGTCAATTGGCGGATGAATCCACGGAGAGTTGACTTCTGGTGGTCTCATTGTTCCGAATATAAAAATACCATCACCTCTCTATCGCTGTCGTTAGTGTGTTACTGGGGTAAGAGAAGGCTATTGCGAGAATGACTGACCGACTGAATTAACGTCCTGTAGTTTTTTATGAAGGATGCCGCCTGCACAAGGGACGTGACCGATGAAAGCGCAAGGAAGTTGCTTCGAAGATGTTGTACGGAAAGCCATTTTGCACCGAAGCCGTAGGCACCCATAACGCCGCCCTGACTTCGAAATGTAGAGCCGGAAAGAGTAGAAAGGAGAAATCTCTCAAGACCGGCAACGCTCGTAGCGGCGTCGGCTAGATTATTTCCATAACGCCTCTCGATGGTATTGTAGGCTTCAGTAAGCGGATTTCCAGACATTGCGGGGAAAATACGAGCAATTAGATTTTTCATTTGGCCCCAAAACTCGGTGCCACCAAAGATGGCGTCTGCGTCTGCAAAGGCAATACACAAGTTATCGGTGTTGCTAAGGCTTGCCGTGACCATTTCGACGCCAATAGACGTCCATTGTAGTGATGTATCCGAATAAATGTTGCGAGATATTCCTCTAACGTTCCATCCTGGAAACTGAAGAAAGCTTTGAGCCACTGAGTCCCCTTGAAGATCAGTAATGCCAACAACGACGATCAATTTGGAGAGCGGCATATGGGCTGGCGTTTGTTTCTGTTTGAAATTTAAGGAGAGTGGAGCTCAATAAGTGCGTTGCGGGGCTAAGCGGGTGCAAGATGGGTTGCAGTGTCGAGTACCGTGGGAGCTGGGGCTCAGTAAGTACTTCTCAAGGTCGAGAGGATGGCAATATGCTTTTAGGTGGTTGAGTTGTATCAATGCAAGAGATGTGGTGACTTCAGTGTGCCGTTCAGCCTTGGAAACGGTACTTGAAGTCCGAATAAGGGCAAAGCGTGTTTCGAGGTTTAAAATGAGCAGGCGAAGACAGAAGGTTGCCCCCCGGTATTCTACCTGCCGTAGTTGGGACGATGAGAGCCCTGGATGGCACTGTTCTAGGCACGGGCGTAAGGGACGGGGCGTTGTTTTCATGGAAGTTTAAGCCCGACAAGGCAAGGGCAGAGATATAACAATGGGCGATCGGTGTAGCAACGGGCAACGAGTGATCGAACGGAATTTCGCTCTGCCACCTACCAACCTCGGGAATATATATGGAAGGGAACAGCCATGCTGGATATGAATGGAGAGATGGGAGCTGGTTGCAAATACATCTACGCTCGTAGGTGCAGGATACAGGTTCTCAGTAGTACTCTTCCACTCTCGTGGGTCGCCGGGGTTAACTATCATGTTTCTCCCGATTCGTTGCGAACAAAGTGTTAAACAGCATAGGGAAGATTCACACGGAATACGCGCATTGAGTGCAGTAGCCAAACTAGTTAAGAATTGTCTGGTAGATTTCGAACTACTATGAGCGTTGGCTTGACTGATAATCGTGTGCATGAAGGAATAGCTAATGATCTTGCGAAATAAGTGGGAAGTTGCCGAACAAGACTGCTCCCGCTCTTTCGTTGTTATAAGGCCAGTTGGATGATATTGATTAGGTTTGCTAGCGCCACAGGCGCTCGAGACTCTTTTAGGCCTAGAACCTTCTTAAGCAGGATTACGTGCATCTGTTGTCAATATGAACTGGTGCAAGTGGAGTAAAAGAGAGCTTTCGCGCTCCGCATAAGGTGGTAGGGAGAGAACATAAATGAACCAACGTGTTCCCGTTGGACATGATCGGTACAGAATCTGGGTTTCTTTATCAGTCTGCCTCCTTCATGTCCCTGAAAGATGACCCTAGAAGCCGATTGCTCGTCGGAATCTTGAGGTATTGCCCGTTCCGATGTAACGTGAAAACTCACCAAGAGCTGTTCTTGCAAGCTTTCTTTATAGGACTCCGCGCTTGGAACTTTCAATAGGGACTTTGAATTAGAGATCCCCAGCTCTCTATTCCAAGATCGAATCAGGTGTTGGTCAAAACGAAAGGGCTGTTGCAAGCCTCGACAGGTCCAGCAGTTGTAAAAGAAGGGTACAAAAACTGAAGACAGGATAATGTAAAAGGAGGTAGATTTCTTTCTACAAAATCGACCCATCATAACGCTATTCATCATCCATTCCTTCCATTTCAATTCCAATCCTTACCAAATCCCTAACCAAACCTCACAGGGGAAAGGAGGAAGGTAAAAAGGACGCCCTGAAACGCCCATAAGGGTATATTATGTACGCCAAGATCCCCCAAACTCCAGAACTTCACAATATAGCAGGAAAAGAGAGCAAATATTTATCAAATCCAATGTAGCGGTAGGAGGTATTGCTAATGTTGCCTTCAACGGGTTCCTCACATCACCACACACCCAATCCTCTTCTTCCCAGGAGACTTCTGCTTATCTTTCACCCCAGTCCTTGGTTCGGGCCTTTGTGGACGTCTTGTCTGCCCTGAAGTGGTTCTTGGCGGTGCAGATAGAGGTCCTCGTTGGGTAACAGTATCTCCCAATGTCGATAGCCTCGGAAGCATAGCTCGCCTGAAAGTAGATCTCCCAGTTAGACCATTCGGCATACTGACTCGATTTGGCGAGGTCACGATAGGTATATGTCGACGATGCGCTCCAGTGTCCGGCGCTGACCCTCTGCGGCCTGTTGCAGGATCGACTATTGGGGGAGGACGTAACTCGACCGTGCTTTCGACTCGATTTCGTAGGGTTAGACGTCGGCCTGGAAAAGCAGACGACATCGCTTGGTATGCGGTCTGGCTCTGGGATACGGGAGGTAGTGGTTGGTTCAGAACCTGTGGTTGCGCAGAAGAGCTTCGCCTTCGGCCAAGAACTGGTGACTGAGGGCTGGGATATGTTGATGGATGGAGCAGTGAAGGACGGGGTTGGGGAGCGGCAAGGGTCAGATCGGAGGATGACTGAGACTGGAAACTTCCTCTGGATGGATATGGGTTCGTGGTGAGTTGTTGTGAAGGCCGTCTAGTTGCTGGGAGAGGTGGAACTGGAGGAACTTCACTTGGGACCGGACTGTTGTGTCTTGGGACCGGAGGAGCATCAGGATGGCTTAAACTAACGCTTTGAGCTGCTTCGGCCGTTGCTGTATATGCTGGTGGCGGAGGCACCCAGTTATCCGCGTCACTTTCATGAGGAAATTCCCGAAGTCCGTCTGCACGTCGGTACTCCAGAGGCCTGAAAGGTAGAGCCCTAAGATGGCGACGATTTGCGGGAGACACGGCAGCAACAGTGGCCGCTCGTGCAAGGGATATTTGAGATCTTGGTTGGGTATGATCATATGGGACTTCGAAGGCTGCTTGAACCTCTTCCCCTGTCAACTCCTCTTCGTCATCTCTCGTAATGGATGGAATGAGTGGACGAATTGACGTAGGACGCTCTCGGTTCGCAGTAGTGTGAGAACGGCCGGGTCCAGCTCTGGAATGTCTCCGCCCGTCGACTCCCCGTTCTTGAGCCCGTCTCTGTGCTATTGTCCGTGTTCTCACCAGTTCTACTTCTCGCTCGAAGTCGATTGCTCCTTCTGGTAACCGTTCTCCAGGCAAAAGGCTGTCTAAATCATACTCAGTCTTGGTCGGGACAGGGCATTGGCTACTAGCAGGTTTACTCGAATCGAAATCAAGCACAACAATAACACCCTTCGACCCTTGCGGAACAGATGGTCCATCAGATTCAGTGGGAGGGGTGCTTATATTCCCAACAGCGAGAAGTTGTTGAACATGCTTGTTCTTCCTGACCCAGCGTAGAACGCAGATCTCCTGGTGAGACTCTGTGCTGTCTTGAAGAATTGGGATGCAGAAGCAGGGCTGGATGGGTGACTGGTCGCTAGATTTCTGCTTGGGTTTGTAATCCCACTCAGGTACCTGATATATCCAGAGGCTAGTCGTCCCTCGTATCCGAAGCGCGACAGCAGCAAAATCTGAATTTGGAGAAATGGCTGGCATGGCATCGTCAATGAACTCTGATCGAGTCCACCGCTGTTGATCGGGAAGAAACATCTTAGTCTGCGTGAATCGTTGGCTGGCAATATCGTATACACCCCACGTGTCATCATCAGCGTTGAAGGCAAACAACTCATTGACTTGGCCTGTATCAGCGTCTGGCAAAAGGGTAGCTTGTCGTGCAATCCTCGCTGTTTCGGGGAAGAGCACTAGGCCCGTCCAGGCAGCCTCTGGGGATGCGGGGATGGGCTCGCCCTCCTCGCTGAGCGGCCCATCATAAAGCCCTGGGAGGACGTACATTGACGAGGTCCCATTTTTGCGCGCATAGCCAGTAATTAGGAGCGTCCGCCCGTCATCGGAAAATTCCAGCGTGTCCCCTACGGGGCCAGACAATGTTCGTCTGCAAGATTCGGGCGCTTCTGGGCCGACGGCGACGACTTCAATGCCAAACCGGCTCCCCGTGATGAGGATAAGGCCGTCTGGGGAGATGACAACCGAGCTAGCTTCATGCACGAGCATTATCGTTCTTCTCTTCCTGATTTGCCTGTCCTGCTCGCCGTGAATCTCGTACAAGTCAACCTGTGAGGGCCGGGAGAGGACTGCCAGCAAGAAGCCATTCTCCTGGATGTCAATAGCGACCGGCTTCCGCCTCACCTCCAGAGTCCGCGCCCACAGTCGTGGCAGACCCTCTGTTTTGATGAGCCAAATATTTGACGCCGTGTACACAGCAACGAAGTTTCCTCTCCGGGAGACGTTGAAGCCGAAACTATCGGGCAGAGCAGACGAGGATGCGGTGTTTGATACTAGTTCGAGAATGTTGATGGCGGGAGGGGGGTATTCGGGATGTCGAGAGGGGCTCGAAGCGCTCGGCCGATCGTCGTCGGTCATAGCGGAGGTGCGGGCGGTGGAGTGGGCCGAGACTTCAGACGAGGACAGCGTGTCTGTGTTCCCGGCCGACGAGGCAGAGAGGTGGGTGTTGTGTGCTTCGTCGGCGGACGCGAGAGAGTTAAGAGAGCCGGTTCGCGAGACGCTGGGGCGGGTTTGTCTGTCCACGACATCGTCACTGGCGATGCCCTTCCCTCTGATGTCTGTCCTTATCGCCAGCAATGTGCCTCCGTCTTGCGGCGATCTCCTGCCGACCATTTTATGGTTGCTGGTGCCGCCGGTTCGGGAGTCGCGATGACGGGTTTCGAGAAACTCAGGAGGTCGTGCGGCGGGGCCCCATCAATCATGCCTGCTGTATGTCCAACCTAGCAGCTCAATAAAGAGGGGAGAGGCATCACTTGGGGCGCGAGAGAGAGTTGTTGGAGATGCAACCAGCTGAAGGACGAGGCGTGATGGTGAGGGAACCGTAGTCGGCTCGCGGTGTGAGACCTTGGCTGGAGTTCTGACCCCAGCCGGGCGCAAATCCATCGCCTCTTTGCCGCATTCCAAAGCCTTGGCCGCGATAAAAATAGATACCCCCGTCACGTGCACGACTCTAACAATTGCCTATTTTCCAAGCTTGCTTGGGGCTAGCCACTGGCAATGCATGCTACGCTGTCTGACCAGTTTCAAGAAATTTATATCTTCTACGTAGCATGTCGCCCCCTTTCGAGGCTCAGAACGAAACACTGCGACGCTCTTATACGAGCTCGCCAGCGAATCGAGCAGGATTAATCGCCCTAGAACATCCCTGGAACATGCAGAACTCTCGCCATCCATGTCCGCTCGAAACACGGGCTCGACAGGGCTGAAAGGCTGTGAGCGAGCGGGATACCAGCACAGCGAGGAGTGAAAGGCACCCCTCCTCCAAAAGTAGTAGCGCAGTATTTCACACACTACCTTCCCCTCCAAGGGCTTTGCAGGTGGGTTGCAGACGACTGCGCCTTCACCCCTCTGCGATCCACCCCTCCAATCTCCCGAGCACGCACACAACACCAGATAGACAGCTCACAGTGCCTCAGCCGGGGCGTCTAGATCATCGCCATCCATGCTGCGAGCGAACATCGCCTCGTTTAGGCCACCTCAGCCAGCCAATCACACGAGAGCCGCGCCCATGCTTGCTGATGCTCTTCGTGACCCTCTGCGCAGCGTCGCCCATTTGCCCTCTCCGGCCTCGCACGCCGCTCTCCTCTGCATCTTATCCTGATGCCTTGTCGAAATCCTTGTGGAATTTTTTTGAAGGACTGCCAGACTATAACTGCAAGTATCCCAAATCGTTGCAACACTTGTAGATCGCATGGCTCTATCAGCGGTCCTTCGCCATTAGGAATAGCACGTTCGGCAGACGCGCATGTGGCTGCAGGCTCGCTTTTTCATCGTGGGAGAAATTTTCAGGAAGCTGGCCCTTCTTTTCCCTTTCGTTAGGTTTCATTTGACATGCATGAACGCCGCTGAGTAGCATCGACTTCTCAACGGCCATGAAAATCGTCGGCTTGGTTCTGAAAGCGGCACAACAATTCACACGCTTGACGTCTATCACCGACTTCAATACTCGATACTCGACACTTCATAATTATGTGGTGCGAGGTAGATTGGTAGGCTGCTGATATCCGGGAATCTCCGCAACGGGAGTCTCCGCACCCTATTTTTACTGCAAAGGTGAGATGTGATAGTTAGTTAGCTGATTCGCGCTTACTAATAAATGCTGATTTTCATTGGATGTGCCGACTGTCCGTAAAGAGGAAGTCTAGTGTGAGGAAGCGTACTGTGGGCGCATTTGACATGTATCATGAATGGCGATGATTGGAATAATTGGCTCTTTGATGCCGTGATGACGAAGGAAGCTCCGGAAGCGTCGTCTGACTGAGGCTTATTCGATAGTCGATTAGAGGCCAGGAAGTCCAGAGCGGAAAGTACTGTACATATCCGTATCCTATCTGCGCATACAGCATGGCTTAATAATCATACATCCTCCCAATCCAAGCTCAATACATTCTACCCCTCACCACGTGGACGATTTGCCATCGCAACAACCCTCTCCGATCTCAGTAAACAAAACTTCTGGAACAGTTCCTCTGGGCATCGAAAATCTACATGAAACGGTACCTGTGACAGCGTCTCTTTAACCGAAGGTATTCCAGATTCACCCCTAAGCTGCCTACACTCAGCATACTGTGTGAAATACAGGATCGGATTAACAGCTGTAAAATCCATTGAAGCTGATGCAGCTTTCTCCTCGATGGCCTTCTGCACCTTGAATGCATAGTCTCGCTGGATGCTGTGCCATTTCTCATTGACGTCGTTCCACTCCTTCGGCAAAAACTGCCGGACAAAGTCTTCAGGGGTAATCTTAGTAGTGCCAAACCAGGCTTCGATTGAGCGGTCGCGAATATGGTTTTTCGTAGAGGGAGTCTTTGGATCTAAAGACCACCATTGTTCCCAAAACAGATCAGGGCCTTCGTTGAGAACGAACCATGTCAACCAAGAGTTTCCTCTCCGAAGAAGTCGCTGCCCATCAATTCCGCAGCCCCAATCAAATATCCAGGGCTTATAGTCATCGCCATAATTGGAAACGGACGTTCGGAAGGCGGACGAGAGCAGCATGAACATGAGCTTGTAGTCTTTCGCGAGTTCATCGGGTAGGTTTTTAATATAATCGAGTCGGCGTTTGAGGATCATATCTTCTCTTTCTCGGAAGACTTCAAACTTGTACCGAGACGGGTGGACAACTTTCCACGCAAGATTCGCCGTCGTCGACTTTACCACGCTTCGAGGATGCAAATTGTAGACGTCTTGGGAGATTTTCGATAGTCTTCGTAAAACGCGCCAGCCATTGGCGACTCGCGCCCGAAGCACGTCGCCGTAGGGATCCTCAGCAGGTATGCCATATCTTTGCTCCGTCCACTCATGCGAGAACCGATGCCGATCAACCAGTATGGACGCTAGCTGCAGTGGGATCAATCCCTTGAGCCAGTTGATCGTGTAGAGCGTCGGGTTTTCGAGCGGCGTTAACAGAAGGTCGTTAAGGGGAAACGTCGAGCGGCCGACCGAGGGTGCGATTGTAGCAATGTACTCGGAGATGAGGCTTCGCGTTCTTGAACTCGTTAGTCGCAGCGTAAAGAGCTCATCAATTCGGCACTGGGAGAAAATTAAGATCAGGACGTCTTCGGGCAATTCGTCCAGCCATCGGCGTTCAGCGGTTCTGTTTGGCGACGACCTCCGGCGAGCCAAGGGGAGCATAATCATGAATGAGAATTGGACTAGGAGAGATGGCAGATCGGTGAGATCTTGGGTTTGGCAGTGGAACGATCGGCTCATAGACGTGGCATAATTATCATCGTGTCTCGGGGGAAATACTGAGACACAGGAGGGAATGGTTGTTGCATGGATGATGCCGCTCGAGCAGCTGGCCGTGCGTTGACGGCTGCGTTAGCTCGAAAAAGACAATTCTTGTGTATCGGAGAAATGGGATAATGGACGCTCCGGAGAGATGTCGTCTCCCCAGCGATGCTGGCTCGTTGATGAAGAGACGTCCCAGTGCTGGACCAATATCAGCTTTATCAAAGTCGATGCCGGCCTTTACCTCAAAGAGCACGGGGATGGAGTAAGTAATCTCCGCCATATGCTAACCTAATTTGGCTGTATCTGGTCACGAGCTGCTGTTTGCATTGGACTTCGTATCATCACCACCGCCACCACCGGCCGCAGTTTCTCCGGTCGTTCAACACTCACGGGTAGTCCTTGTCTCTCAGGTCTGTGCGAATTCTTAAATGGCATTCTTATTCTCATATGTAGCGGATCACGAGTAAGTATATTTAGTACCTACAAGTCCACCAATATATCAATCCAAGTCAAAGCTTTCTGTCATTGTCGCCACCCTTTCGCCTACTTTTGCCAAAATTCGCTTCGTGGATTCTCGCAGGCGGCTGGGCATGCTTTTCCTTCCGCAGCTGGCGCCCGGGTCGCCCAAGGCGGCAGCTGAAAGACAAGAGCAAATTGACCAATCATCATGCGACCCACACCAACCCGAGGCTTTTGGACTGCAACCTCGATTGGGCTCGACTTCCCTATTTCTTCAAGTTGCATTCAGAAACGGACGTTATCTCAGCTCGAGGATACAGTCCACGGATTCTACGTGCCAAGAGATTCCTCCAGACGCCCTTCGGCGCCACAAGATATTGACTGCTGCTGTTGCAGCCCACTCCGGCCCAGCACCGACTGTGGTACAGCCATTATGAGAACGAAGGCTGTTCGGAGCCCTCGGACGAAACATTTGAACGAGCTGGACCCTTTGGGGCGAGGCTAGGAGGGTTCACCGTTCTAGACTTGGAAGTCTCTGACTTCAAGCCCGCTGACCGGTACAATACGAACTGCCATCCCACCTTTTCCTACGTTAGCCTCAGAGCTGTCGTTTTGGTGGATCCATCCTCTCTGAAGGGAGACATATCCAGGGAGTGGATCATTCAGCCAAGGGACTTGCTGTGCTCAATTTGTGGCTTTGACCCGGCAGACGGCGGATTGCTGGTCGTACCAGCAGAGAGTGCTCCTATATAACTGGGACGCCTAGCACCGAACGCGATGCTTTTGGAACATAGCTTCTTCAGCCTTGTACGTAGACTACGACCACCATGACGGCACAACTTCCTTTTCCTCTTCTTTCAGCCTTGGCTTGGGCGACGCTGGTGAATGCATTAGTACCAGCAGATCCAACAATCACCTCTCCCGCTATCCTACCTCGGCAGAACAATGATAGGTACATTGGGTGGGTAGAAAACAATGGAACCTGTTCGCCTTCCGCTTCATTGTTGATTAGTAACATCGCTGACAACATCTCAGGGATTAGTGAAGTTTGCAACACAGGACTTACCTGGTATCAGGCTGGCAAATATGCTCAATGCTGTCCGACTACCCTAGCTTCTTGCTATGCACCGACTGCATGTGTAGACGGATCCCTGATTTATCCTTACTCCGACTACAGCACAACCTCAACCATTGCGTGGTACGTTTGTAATTCCCCCACTGCAAGTCTCTGTGGCTAAACACCATCACAGCACGGAAAATTTTGACAATGTCAAATTTTCGATTTGTAACACTGCCTTCATCTTCGAGAACACTGGCGACTCGAATCCGAAGACTGACATTGTTTGCGGAGAGTCCTCTGTGAATTGGTCCTACTACCGGGTTATTCCCGATTCATTCACACAGAGTAAGTATATCCTCGAACCTAGTTACTCTTCTCTAGACCGCTTTCATGAACAGGACTAACCAGCCCACTAGCCTCATCTCCCACTTCCACCATCCCCGAGTCGAAACCTCCTGGCAGCGTAGTAACTGGCCCACCAACCACTCCGACCGAACCTCCCAAAGCCAAGAAATCCTCTTCAAAAGCGTGGATTGCTGGTGCAGTTATTGGTCCTATCCTTGGCCTCGCCCTAATCGGGGGTATCATTTTCCTACTCTTCAGTCGCAAGAAGAAGCCAATCCAACCTCCGCAGCAGCATGCTGCTCCCGCCGTCGTCCCCGGCGCTCCTCAACCCCCGGTCGCCCAATATAACAACGACGTCAAACCCGGCTATCCCTCGCAACCATCCCCAGGTGGCACTCACCCCAACTCAGCATACTACGCCAATGACCCGTATAACCAGCAAGCCTACAGCCCACAGCCGCTTAGCCCAGCTCCACAGTATACAGCGCCGTATTCAGCACCTGGAAGCCCACCACCACAAGGGTACCCTATGGCGCAGTCACCACCCCCGCAGAAGGTAGCTATGATGCAAGACTCAGGTGAGGTGCCGCAGCCAATGGCAGCGGAGTTGGGTGGAACGAGTAATCCAGTCGGTGGAGAGCATACTGCGGAACTAGAAGGAGGAGCCGTGAGTAAGTAAACGACGTCTGTGACATTCCCTAGAACAGAGGGGGGGGGGGGTTAATCTAAGAATGGAATGGTTCTGGCCAATGCCATTTTGTGGAGACGTTTCGGATCAAGGAAACTTTCATATTTAATGTATGTTCATTACTCGAAACGACTATATTCATGTAGATCTTATGAAGTCCGTTTGTCTACCAAACATGATCTCAGCAATTGTGCTTACATATCTAATGTTGTATTGTGTCTTACAGCCACATCTCGTCTCAGTGAAAGGTGTGCTCAGCTCTGGGGGAAGTGTGGAGGAAAAGTGCTTGTTCGAAAATCAAAGCAGTCTACAGTAACGTAATAGTGTGACTAGTTCGGTTTAAATATGAAGTCAGATTTATGCAGATATTTTATCCATGTCGGTTCAATTTCATTCATTCGGCCGGCGTGGTTATTCTGCAAGCCGTCGAGAGATGTTCTACCCATACAATCCGAATTCCCATTAACACCAATGCTACCCAGGGTCCGTTAAATCTTATAATACAGCCCGTTTCGCCCTCCAAAAATCGATTCTTAGGACTAGAGAAAACGCCAACGCTAGAATGCCATCTACCGCCCCATCCAATCCAACCCTACTGCATCGTTGGAACCCACGGTGAGTTCTTAAAAAAGTTTTCGGTAACCTTCTCCACATACCCCATCGTATCATCACACATGCCGCCTCCACTCTTGCCGATATGCGGACAATGTACATCAGGACGGTACTTGAGCATGATCTCGTGGATACTCCTGCAGCCGAGGGTATTCATGCCAAGTTCGAAAGCCTGGCCGAATCGGATTTCTTGAGTAAGAAATTGCATGCAGTCGTCTCGTGACTCGTACTGCGCGTTGGTGCCATTACAGTAGCTAGTATGCGCGTTGCAGACGGAGGACGCGAGCGCCATTGTCGCTCTCTCCATCGCTAGAGTTGAATTTCCGGGAGCGAGACCTAGGAGGAGGGTTTGCAGGAGGTAGGCGAACCACCGGAATGTTACGTCATATTGAGTGATTTCCTCAGCTTCGTTCCAGGTGATCCAGGTATCGATAGTCACGGGTAGTGAGATGTTTCCGAAAGACGGGAATGTGAAGTTGACGCGGGTTGATGCGGATGCAATGTTCTGGTTCGCAGTGAATTGCATGATTTCGTAGCTGTAGGGTTGGCCGATGATGGAGATTGAGTCTGTGGGGATGAATAGGCCGAAGATGTATTCAGTGTTAAGTTCGCGGCCGACAAAATCGCGAGTATCAGAGACGCGGCCAAGGACCTGGAATGATTAGACATGATTGAATAATTGTGGAGTAGCAAGCATGTAGGGAAGGAGCGCGTGAACGTAAGCTAAGGACATACATCTTCAGAAAAGGCGGTCGAGTTAATGCTCGCGGCTTCCTTCGCATTGTTGGGATACATAAATTTCTCGTAGAAGGCTTCTTGAAGTCTGTAAAGTTTCGCATAGCCAAAGTTTGGAGTCGCATTTGACGAATTGGAGGCGCGAGGAAGAACTTGGATACATTAATCATACTGGCATCAATGTATTTGTGAGCTACTTACCTGGAGCATTAGGAACGGCCGCTACGGTTGCTACCCCAATGGAGAGGATAGAAAGGAGCTTCATAGTCGCAAGTGGGCAGCGAGTAAAGGAAGAAATAAATCTAAAGAGTTGTCAAAGGAGTGGATGACGCAGTCAAAGAGTTCTGGAGTTAGTAACGTCCTGAACAGAAACCCTGCTGGTCTAGTGAAAGCGAATTTAAAAGAGTGTGCTGGAGTCCCATCCGTAAAACAGCCGGGGAATTAATAGATAAATGGATCGTCGTCAGCCTTGCTGTGCACGGACTCTAGACCCTGTGGAATTCCCAAGGCTCAAAGGAAATGCAACCCGTTGCGAGACCCGGTGACCTGGTACCCTAGTCCCTCCTCGAGATGTACTTATTGGTTGTTTGCGGGGGGTAGTTTGAAAAAAAAGACCAGGTTGAACTTGAAAACAATAAGGATCACATTCACAGGACTTCTGTCACACAAGATATAAGAAGAAACAGTAAGAGAAACGGTGGAACACTAATCCAACTAAGATATTGAAAGGGCTCTTGACAGATTCTTGATTGGCCTTGTGTGTAAGCTACGCTGAGAATGCGGGAAGGCTGTGCAATCACGTGAGAAAGTAGTTCTAGTAACCTGCCTGATTGGGCAACTATGCGAGATTCAGGGGAAACCCAAGCATGCGGAGGGAGAGGATGACGCCTCCCAGCGCCTTCAGGATTCTTCGGAGCCGCATTATTCGCTGATTATTTCCAGACGGTGTGTCGCGGTTTCCTGCATAAAGGGGATATATGGGTACGAAATGAGTGGCTTCGTACCCAATTACTTTGGGAGAGTTATGTGTTTCCATGCGCATGAATTGAGCCGCCGAGGTTTCGCAGTACGATAGGCGATGTAGCAAACTTCAATGACGCATTGCTACACCAGCGAGTGCTCTTCCAATGTTTTCTTCGCTTGGCCGAGAGTCGTGGTCTGCAACGGAGATTGACAAGGACACAGGCTGTGGCAAATATCTCGGAGAGGCACAGCAGCAATCGTAGGACATAGCAGCCATACTGCGTTATCTTCCGGGACCAAAAGACGCCGCTTCATCGAATGCCATCTGCGGAACGTTGCGAGGCTGAGTAGCAAGACATGGAGAGCGTGGCGGATATTTGTGAATGTCGACGTGTGCGGCATGGCGGCGTTGGAGTTTCGCTTGCATCATAGCGTTTAGAACAGATTTCTCTGCAGCACAAGCGCAGCACAGTCCTTGTTGTTTTGGAGTGCCGTGATGGAGAACTGGGCGGGGGGAAGGCGTTCCCATGGGCCAACACCTCTGGGCCGGCCCGTGTCGGGCGAATTCTCCTTCCTCCTTTCGCATCCCCGCAGCAAACCCTTGGACCACGCTCGAAACTTTGGGAGCAAGCAAGGGAATAGTTATACGAGCTACAAGAGCTCTGGAATTTTGATGGTTGAAATACCAGTTGTGGAAACATCTAGTGTTATTACAATCGAGCTGATACATCCCAAAATTATCTGCACACCAGTTGCCACAGCATGACCCTCTGTGTTGTCCCAACCAAGTGGCAGTCACGAATTAACGACTCGAGCGAAGTATTTAGATCAGAGAAGCTATCTGGCATCATCCGCACGAACAGGGCACCACTGCCTTTCGACGTTACGTCTACGGAGCCTCTTCCGAGAGCAGCTTACGTCCAGAGATTGCAGGGACGGCGAATGAACTGAGAGAAATTTGGAACCTTCGGAAGACCAACGACAAAGAAGCCATTGAGCACAGCGCCCATTTTTCTAAGTTATGCGGGGAGAGCTGCTGACCAGCTACACTCGGTTCAGTTCAGTCCTTGCTCAGACTTGTAGGACTAATCCGTAGAGTAGAGATATTTGAGCTTTCAACCTTCTACTAAAAGGTTTACCTAGCTCAGCAATCATGATTCCTGTTTATCTGAAGAGATACTTAACGTCGGCATGATTCATCTTCCCTTCAAGTCAACATACCCGCAGTTCATTTGCCCCGCGCCTTGCCCTCCTTCTGAGCAGCTTCATGCATTCTTTCTATGCACGGAAGGGTTACAGTCACTATGCAATTGCACAACTTAGATTGCTAGCTGCAGTGACTCGGGAAACAACTCCCGCTTCATCAAATTCTACCCAAATTTATGTGAATGTAGCGTGCCGGGTACTACGACACTAATTTCGGCGCAACAAAAACGTATGCTGGTATCTAGATTTGTGACATTAAGCACAATAATAGTGAACAGTGGCAAAACGACTAGTCTAGAAACGCATTTGTCCATGTCCTATTCATATAAGTATTGATAGCTCTCTGTAACAGCTGTGCACCTTTCAGTATGAATACTCGCGTCAACTTTCCCTTCCTCGCCAACCTCATTCTTCCCCTTCATTCGTTCCATGACCCCGTTGTTGCAACACTGACAACCAACGCTTAGCTAATTCGCCTATTCATTTTGTAAGTTGTTCTTTCTTTGATCCCCTAAATGTAGTACTTCCAATATACTAGAGCGAAACATACAAGCTACCAATGCGCATCTAATCACATCCTCAACGCTAGCTTCAACTACCTCACTCAGGTTTAATCGAGAACATAGTCTCTATTAGTCAGATAGCAGGTGACCTCTTTCTACTTGGCTGAGACTCCACCAGCGCAGTTTGCATTGCGGAAAGGTTAGAAGCTACCTGCTATTGTTAAATTAGTAAAAGGATTAAAAAATAAGAGAGGGATCGTATGAGCGCTAATCCTAAGACTTGAAGACTAGATTCTAGAGAAAGGGGCGCTAGCATACAGTTTTTGCCGCATGAGAGAGCTGTATTGACATCGACTCTGTTCCAATATTACTCTAAGGCAGGCGTAGGAGACAAGCAGGCCTCTCGTTCACAACGACTCAGTCATTCAGCTCACACAGGTTCGACTTACGCCTATTGCTCCACCGTGTAGTCGGACGCCCGAAACTCAAGATCTACGCATGGCCGTGAACGTTTGAGAGTCATTGCCACTGCCTGGTCCTTCCCGTATGTCTCTCGGTGATCAATCTGAGGGTCAGATGGCCTCCTCACTGCTCCAGACCCAACAGGGAGAGTTACCACTGGCTAGAAGTACTCTCAGACGATGCCTGTAATTTCCTCCCATTTGTGGAGGGTTTGAGTTCTTCTAAGTGCTGGGGCCTACGGCCCGAGCCCGAGGGAACTGATGAGAGTAAGCAGTGATTAAGAGTATGAGGTAGACAAAATAGGATCAATCACTCTGTCTGGAGCGTCTATTAAGTTATTTGAACGATGAAAAACGCATCTTTGCAAAGTTGGTTTCATACTGAATCACATCTAACGTTTTTCATTAATTGTTCCCTCTTCATCCCTTTTATGATGCTCTATCACTCTTGCATTTGGATTCTCTAGTTATGTGAGAATAAAGTTATGTCACCAGCGTTCCTAACCGTACGTAATACGTTTCAACTCGCCGTTTTTTAGGCTGTAACTTCTCAGTTTGTTAGTACGTTTTAATGTAAAGAGAGAATTTAAATCTACTTATAAGGCGTAACTGTTACAGCTTACAATCCTCCTACATTTTAACAGCTTACAAGACGTTACAGCGTATACAGTCTACTAAGTCCCCTATTTTACTATAAATATAACTCTGCTAAAGCTAGTTTTTCTGCAGTTAAAAAGCCTTAATTATTAAGCTAAAAAGCTTATTTCTGTTATAAGTAACAGTTCTTTTACCCCTAAAAAAGAACCTCTTATAATTATAGCTTATAAAAGAAATAAATAAGAAGTTAAAAGTAATTTTATATAGTGTAAAGTAAAAAAGTTATCTAACTTATTTCTACTAAGTAAAAAAGTTAGTAAATAAAGAGCTGTTATTATTAGCTATAGTAACATCTTTATAGTAGCTGTTATAGTACTACTGCAACTCTGTTGTTTTCTACTGCTTTTTATATAAGCAGCTGCTAGTAAGAAGGCTTATGTTAATAAAAAAAGTCCTTTTAAAGCTCTTATTATAATAGTTGCTACTAGGTAACTTGCGTTGTGTAGGCTTTTAGGTAACATTATTATTATTAGCTTTAGCCTTAGCCTCTACATTAACATACTTTTAAAAAATAGCCTTTATTAAAGCCTTAGCTTTTTTATGCTATATAAAGTGCTTTCTTTAGTAGTCCTTAAACTAAATAAGATAAAGTTAAAAGTTTAAGATTATTACTACACAGTAATAAGATATAAGTAGCTTAATAATAAACTTTTTCTAGTATATAAGTAACTTTTCTATGCTAAATGCTACACTAGATTTAAAGTAGTAATTATTACTTTTACCCTTAAGTTTATTACCTATACATAAAAGCTTAGTATAAAGGTGTTATAAGTTAATAATAGACATTTAAAGAGAGCTATAGAAGCTGTTGCCTTTAAAGCATTTTATTATAAAGTAAAAAACTTTAAAAAACTTATAAAAGTAATTAACCTTTTTTTTTATCTTTAGTAATAACCTTAGTAAGAGTAAAGTTACTAGAGATAGTAGAGTTTATAAAGTTATTATTAGTGCTTCTTTACTTATGTATAAACTTAGTAATAGTGTCCTTAAGCTTAAAACAGCAGAGGAGCATAAAATAAACGCTGTACTAGTGTACACTACTGTCTTGTATAAGATTAAGCGTCCTAAAGCTCTAGAAAAAGTTATTGTTGTTAAAAGCAGCCTAAAAAGTTATAAAGGCTTTTTATTATTTATATAATGCTAGCACTATGTTTATAAAATTATAAAGTTTTCTAATAACTTTATAGTAGTAATAAAGGTTAAATTATTTCTAAAAAGCTGCTTAAGTAAGCTCTACTTTAAAAGCACTTATCTCTTTACTATAGATAACTGCTTTTACTACTAGCTAGATTGTATAGCCAGCGCAGTGTATACAGTGCTTAGAGGTAAAGGGCATATTAAGATGTTAAGTAAAGGCAGAGATAGTCTTATTATTATTATTTAACATATTATTAGCTACTAAATAATAAAATTTTAATATAATTTTAAAGTTATTAATAACTTTAATAATCTCTAGCGCTTAATTTACTCTAGTATAGTTACTATACAAGTTGTAGAAGCTAATTAGGATGTTATAGTGTTAGTAGTTAACATCTATGTAGTATTATTAGTTAGTGTTTAGTTTAATAAAAAATGCTAAAACACTAAACTAATAAGCTAAAGTACACCTACTAATAAAGTGCAACACTATACCTAAGAAAAAGAGGTAGTTTAAAAAAGTTTATATATTAACACTTAACATAATTTTACTTTAGGCTATTCTTAGCATTATTTAAATCTCCTACTTCCGCCGCGTATATCCCTACTGCACGTAGGACAAATATGTAGTGTTAGACGCTAGGAGGGCAGTAAGAAAATTAGCTTTATTTTAAGTAATAATGCTTTAAAGTTCTGCTAATAATGCTATATAAAAGAAAATATTATAAAGTATTACTTAGTTAATAACTGCTACTTATAAAGCTTTCTTCTACTAAACACTATAAAAGATAATATATAACAATGTCTGTACGCAGCAGCAGCGTCATAGTCTGGATACAAACGATCGCGCACGAGCAGGATCACGTATCTATGTCACATGATGCTCGTGCGCGAACCTCTGTGCGCGAACATCTAGATATCCCCCTTTTCCTCTATACAGAGGAAAGACAAGAGCAATAGAACTAAAAACATGTTACTTTTACCTTACTTACCTTATACACTGTGCACACTGTACACCACTCTTACTTTTGCTACTTAAGTGCTTATACTATAAGCAGCTAGCTATTAGAGCCTATTTAACACTAATTAGTAGTTAATTTAATTAACTATAAATTAGTAAAAGTAATAATAAAGTACTTACACTTTATAAAGTACTTTATTTTATTACTTATCTTTTAAAAAGAGTAATAGTAAAGTACTTACACCTTATAAAGTACTTTATTTAGTTACTTATTTCTTAAAATAGCAGATTAATCCTTTGTATTATACAGCAAGCTCTGCTACTATATAAAGTAAAGAGAAAATAGTGTAAGACGCACACTAAAGCTACTAAAGCTGCATAACTTAGTAGCTAGATAATAGCACATTAATTCTTTATATTATACAGCAAGCTCTGCTACTATACAAAGTAAGAAGGAGATAGTGTAAGGCGCACACTAAAGCTATTAAAGCTACACAACCTAGCAGCTAGACAATAGCAGTACCTGTGCAATCTACTAGAAAAGTAATTAACTATACTATTATAATAAAATTTTATTAGCAACTAATAACTTTACATAATAATAAAAAAAATAAGAAATAATTTCTATTATATAAATAACTTATAAAGGATATAAGGATATTAGAGGCAACACTATAGAATAAGACTAGCCTAGAGTACTAGAATAATAAAATTAACATATTAAAGGCTCTAACAAGCCTGTAGACTTAATTATACATAAGTTATATAATTACTAATTTACACATAATAACTTAAAAAGGCGCTACTTTTCTAAGTATGTACATAAAGAATTTTAAAAAATAAACACTATAAAACTTCTTAGCACTTAGCTGCGCGTTTAAAAGGGAGCTTATATAAGTGCTAGAGAATAAAGAAATTACACTATAGCTAGGCACTAAAGGTACCTAAGCCTAGAAGCTGTATAATATAGCATAAAAAAAGTAATTACACTAAAAAGGCTTTATACATAACCTTTATTACTATATAAGGCTCTACACAGAAGCAGACTAAACACAATGCTACTATTAACACTAAATGTACTAGTATTACCTGCTCTTACACCTTAGCTAGCACTACACTAATTACTGTATAAACAATACATGCCACCCTACCTAACGCCTGCTCCACACCCTTAATTGTACACACCACCGCCTGCAGTAGTGTATGCACCACTAATACCACCTGCACAATCTATACTACATTACAGCCTATATAAACTTCTACTCTAAAGGGAAACTGCTAAAGAAAAACTTCTAGTAAATAAAATTATATAATTCTAAAAAGCATAAAAAAAATAATAACTATATAAGTTAACTATATAACATTTTTATAAATAAAATAAGAATTTTTATTAATCTATATTAATAGCTAAATATCTAGAAAACTTAGTACATAGACATCTTTCTAGATATTCTAAAAAGTTAGGTAAATATGTACTATATACATAACATAAGCCCTAGATATAACTAAAAGCATTTGTATAACACTTTAAGCAGTTACTTTAACACTAATGTAAACTATAGCTAGTACTAGACAGACTAGATAATAATAACTTTTACATAATGCTAATAAAAAAACTTTAATAAAAGTTTATATAAAGCTCTTAAAATAATAATTAACAAGCTTACACTTATATAAAAAGCACTAAAAATAAAATTCTAAAAAAATGTTTTACTGCACACTACTGTTATATAAGCCTGTTAAGGATAACTAAAACTAAAACATACTATATTTACTATTAAGCTTTTATGTAAAGCCTTATTTAGTAACTTATAAGCATTACTTTAAGTTACTATAAACTAAAAAGTAAACTAATACCTCTAGAAACTACTTAATGTATACTACATAAACTACTAATATAACTCTGCATAATAAGAGTCTACATAATAAAAAAAAAACTTCTCTATGCATAGAAAAGAACAACATAGAAGATTTTTATCTAGGTTTAGGCTATAATCTAGAGATAACTATATATAGATAAAAAAGTGCTTTATCTACTATAAAAAAGAATATTAGTTATTAAACTACTTTTATAATAACTATACATAAGTAAAGAACTAGTATGTTGCTTTATATAAAAATTTCTATAATAAGACTTTATTATATAAAGCTATTACCTTATATATTTAAGACTTTAAAGGTTACCCTAAGAAAAAGAATAATTTACATAATGTAAAAAAAATAAAATAAAAGAGTAAGAATGCTAAGAAAGCTATTAACTACTTTACCTCTACTACTTATCTACACTATGCAACAGGAGAGGACATCTATAGCATTAAACCTAGAGAATATACTAAGTAGTTTATTCTTAATAACTAATACTATATAGTATACTAAAGTAAACTATAGGACATAAGTGTAGTAAAAATCTCTACTATTAGTAAGTCTTAACTTAAGGCGTACATATAAGAAAACTTATGTATAGAAATTAATTAAACACTTAGCTAAATAGATATTAGCTTTAAAGGCTAGACACTAAAAAGATTAATTAGTACTGTATAAATCTAGAACTTAATTAGTCTAGTTACATACTATATTTTAGAGACTTTAACACTATTTTTACTATTACTAGCAGATGCTAACTAACTTAGGGCATACTTTAATAATATTTTAAATGTTATTATATATAAAAACAAAACTACTATTTTTATTATATAAAAATAAAAACACTTTTTTTTTAATATTAGTAAAAAAGAATTTATGTCTTTTTTTACTAAATTAAAACTCTACTACCTCTACTACTAATTTAGACACCCCTGCATAGAGAGACTCTAGAAGATGCTAACTAGCGCTAGCTACAACATTAATGCTGCAGTGCTAGAAGAGATTAAGAAGTTCTGCTACCTTTACTAATTATATAACTAGGCCCTATAAAAATTTAAGTTTATAATTAAAAATAACACCTACTTTAACTATAAAGTTATTATTAATATTATATAAATTAATAATAAAGATGTCTTATATATTATTAATGTAAACACATTATTTTAGGCTGCTATATTTCTAAAATCTATGTCTGCACAAGATACCTAGGATGTACTATGCAAATGCTAGATTAACACCTATTAAGAACCTTTAGACTATATTATGCATAACTTTAGTATAAACTTTACTTTAAAAGATTTTTAAGCTTATATAAAAATTATAAAAGCTACATGTAAGCAAATGCCTATAAAAGCACATTAAGCAGTTAAAAAGGTTAAGCGCGCACATACACCTCTCTAACAAGTGTTTAACATCCTAAAGACTAAGCTAGGTAACTGTACAAATAATAAAGCTATCTTGCAGATAGTAGTTAAAGCTCTAAACAACATAGCTAGCCTACACAGTCTAGTACCTACGCTGCTAGTCTTTAGAGCATACCTAAGAATTAACTTAGACTTTCTACTATTACTAAACATTATTACATAAGCAAGCGCTGTATAAAAGGTAATAAAGATACTTTAAAAAGACTATATAAAAGTAAATATTAATTATATAATTAACACTTATAATAGCCTTATAACGCATAAAGTTCTTAACTTCCCCCTTAGCTTAAAGATTATAGCATAGAGAAAAAAGAAAGGCTAGACTAGCCTATATAAGATTAAGAGCATTAAAAAGAGAGATATTATTATTAAAAAAAAATAGCTTACTAAAGCTCTAATATACACAGGTTAAACTATACTATAAAGAAAAAAAAAAGACAACTTACCTATAATAAATAACCTAGATAAACTAATCTCTATATAAAAAGATCTTCTAAAGAAAAGAAAAAAAAAACAGCCTTATAAAAATATTATAAAGGCAGAACTAGAGCCTACTACAGACTAAGCCTCTTAAGATAGTAATGCTGCACTAGTGCAAAGAGAAGATATAAATACTAAAAGAAGTAAAAAGTAAAGAAAACCTGTATAAAGTCTAGACTAGGTATTTCTAACCTAGAAGAAAAAAGATAATTAGGCCTTATCTATTAAGCTTTATATAGACAGTGTAATTACTACACCTAAAAAACTATTTAAGGAATTAGACTACATAGAGATAAACACTTTAATTACTAACAGCACTTTTAAAGTTATAGTGTATAACTTAATAAAGTATAAAAGTTAGATTTTTAACCTTTACTTTATATAAAAAGTAAAAGGTAAAACAACTTAACTATATAAGAAATCCTACCTAGTGTTTACTAGCTACTTAGATAAAAAGAAGAGAGAAATCTTTATCTAGTTACTAACTATCTAGAGGATAAGCTAGAGACTACTCTTAGCTATAAAAGTAAGCCTAAGAGCTATATATAAAATGCATTTTAAACTATGTAATATTACATAAGTATACATCTAATTAATAAATAAGCTTATGCGCACGCTGTACATAAAGCTACTAAAGAAAATGCGCTAAAGCTTTCTACTAAATATAATACTCTAGGTTGTATAACCCTTATATAAAGCTACTAAATTAGGACTGTATTAGTTTAAGACATACTATAACTACTATAAAAAAAAGCTGCACATGCATATCTCTTTATATAACTCTTACTTTTTAATTACTAATAAAAAAGAGCACACCTTTAGTATTACTAGCTTATAAATAAATAACACTTTAAGCATTATAATAAAAAATTTTATGTAAAAAAAAAAAAAAACTATAAAAAGTAAAGTTTTATATAAAAGGTAAAACTATCTTAGTAAAAAAGCAGCTTATTAAGTTTAATAGCAAAAAAATTAAACTTACACATAATATAGTAGTTTTTACTTAGAAGAGATAAGTAAGCTACTTTTATATAATTAACCTAAAAAACAAAGATGCTGCATAATAATATGTTAAGTAATATGTAAAAAAGGCATACATTGCATTTATATATTAACTAGAGGTAGCATTTAACCTTTTTATTACTACATAAACTATAGACCCTTTGTATAATAATATTAACACACTTAACACATAAATCTAATAGTAGATAAATAATAGTAAGTATAGTTTTACTTTTCTACTATTATAGCTTAATTATGTAAAGCTGTTTATCTTTATAAATAAATTATTTACTAATAATAAAAACTTTAGCTTATAGCTAGAATTCTTAATTATATTAAGTAATAAGAACTATATAAAGTAAAGCAACTACTTTAAAATACTAGGCAATATTATATACTAAAATTCTACTAAGTGTAAAAGAGTAACTAGGAGTGTTTTTACTAGTAAACTATATAAAATAGTTAGAAGGTTTAATAATATAATTACTTTTAGTACAACTTTATAGTAAATTATATAAACACTTAAACTACTACTAATTCTAGTAGTAATTTATATAAATTTAAGGTTTTTATATAATTACCTTATTAAGCTAGGCACTACTAGTAAAAAGTAATTTATAATTAACATTATGTTACTCTATAAATTATATAAAAAAAGAAAAATTACTAAGATAAAGTAAATTAATAGTAAAAATAACTTAGTAAATGTATATATAAAGAAAACACTAAACTAGGCTTTTTAATTATTAGTCTTAACTAACTACCTCTCTGTCTAGATAGAAGCATCTGTGGACTAGCTAGATCCTGTGCGCAAAGATGCCTTAAACTAACTAGACTAATAACACCTTTATATAAAGCTTATATTTTTTATTTTTTTTATTATACGCACTTATTTTTCTTATTATAAGATTAGAAAAGAAGGATATATAAAAAAGATAGTCTATTTATCTAGTATATAAAAAAAGAAAAAGCCACCACCCCTTATATATAGTAGTTATAATGCAGACCACAGCTCTACTATACACATAAGGCGTAGGCATTAGCCTAGAAGTTAGCTAACATATAACACTTAATAAAAAAAAAAGCACTAGTAGTGCTACTATAATAATAAGCACATAAAGTTGCTAAGACCTAACTATAACTTTAGACTAAAACTACATAAAAGTACTTTTTATAACACACAACCTTTACTGCTTACAGCTGCAGATTAGTGCTAGTAGGCAAGATAATATTAATATTATAAAATAGTAAAGCTACTACATGCTACTTTTTAGCTTATCTATAATTAGCATTTTATATAAAAAGGAAGTAAAAAAGCTAAAGAATTTATATATTTATGCTAAAACACTAAATAAACTACTAATTAGTAGTAAAACTAGTTAAAAAAGTAATATAAATACGCCCTAGGCTGCTAGACTGCACAAGGACGTTAAAAACGCCTGCACTAACAGCGCTAAAGGTAGAGAAGAAAGGCTAGAGAGACATCTCTCTCTCTCTCTCTCTATATATATGTGTGTGTGTGTGTGTGTGTGTGTGTGTGTGTGTGTGTGTGCAGGCAGGAGTATCTGTTACTGTTAGCACTATATAAAAAAAAAAAAGAGCTAGGGAATAGTATAGTAAAGCTTAAAAAGCAAAGAATAAAGAAAAGAAAGTAAAGAAAAAAAAAAGACTTTATTATATACACCTTTTTACACACCTGCCTACGCAAAGATTCTACACTATTCTAGCATAAAACCTTACATAAAATAGTTTATACACTACTAAATTACTTACAAGGCAAGCGCATAAAGGCTAAATAATAATAGCCTAAAACACTTTACACTATTTATAAAGCTATTTACATAGTGTAACTAGCTTATTTTAATATATAGCATTACTAAGGCAAGTTTTAATAAATAAAGTAAAGTAAAAGTAAAATGTAATT
Organism: Lindgomyces ingoldianus; assembly: GCF_010093535.1. Lineage (NCBI taxonomy): Eukaryota > Fungi > Ascomycota > Dothideomycetes > Pleosporales > Lindgomycetaceae > Lindgomyces > Lindgomyces ingoldianus. The sequence goes on from NW_022985200.1 coordinate 487,828, forward strand.
AGATAGACCTACACAAATAAAAGAGAAGTAACATGTATAAAAAGTAACTTTTTAGATAAAAAGAAAAGTTACTAGTGTCTATACACAGCAGCAGCGTTATAGTCTAGATATAAATAATTGCGCATAAGCAGGATCACATATCTATGTTACATAATGCTTATGCGCAAACCTCTATGCGCAAACATTTAGATATCCCCCTTTTTCTCTATATAGAGGAAAGACAAGAGTAATAGAACTAAAAATATATTGCCCTTACCTTACTTACCTTATATGCTGTGCACACTGTACACCACTCTTACTCTTGCTACTTAAGTGCTCATACTATAAGCAGCTAGCTGTCAGAGCCTATTCAACAACAAGCCTATAACTTTATAAGCTGCTTTAAATAGACTTAAAAGAATTCTTAGCCTATTAAGTAAAAGAGCGCTTTTACTTTTTTTACTAACATCTATCTAGTGCTCTTTTTTAAGGTAGTAGATAATATAAGTGTAACTATTAACTTTCTTTACCTCTTTGTAATTACCCTTAGCGTAGCACCTTTTACAGAGCTATAACTTTATCCTAAAGGCGTCTTTTTTGTTGTTATACACTAAATTAGCTTTATAAAGCTATATCTAGAATAACTAATAATTACTATATAATTAGCTTTTATGCTTTACTTAGTATCTAAGCTTTTTTAGCCTTAACTTTTTATTTCTTATCTAGATATTGTCCTACTTAATAGTAAATAATACTTTATTATTAAGAGTAAGGTTGTCTAGGTACTCCTTTATAAGGGCTAAAAGACTATTAGATAGCGTACTATTATAAAAGAAAACTAAGGACTCTAATAACAAAGACCTTAATTAGGCAAGTTAATAAGAACTAGTGTAATAAGCAACTCTAGTTTAGTAAAAAAAGCTAGCTTAAAAAAATCCTTAGAATAAGGCTATACACCTGCTACACTAAAGGAACTAGGATATCTAGCTTATAATAAGTAAGTCTATAAGTAATTATAATTCTTAACTAAAATTATAGAATTCTACGCCTTAATCCCCTTCTCTGCTAGCTCCTTAATTGTTGTACAAACTGCAGAGTTTTTACTTAATTATTACTCTAAAAATATAACTTTAAACACTCTTCTAACGCGTCTTTATAGCTATCTAATAAGACCTTATATTACTAGGAAATATTGTCTCTCTAAGACGTATTACAGTCTGTAATGGGAGCTGGCTCCTACGTACGTTACAGCTCACACTCCTCCTACGTTTCAACGGCTCACGTGACTGCTACGTTCACGTATCTACGAGTCGTAGTACGTACGGTTGGGAACGCTGGTTATGTCTGCGACTACGTAAAGACCTATTGGAAATTCATATAGTCATATGGTGAAAGGATCTAAATATAAACGCTATGTCATCGAGTCCAGATGCAGGAGAGATAACCGAGAGGTTTCCAGCAAAAGATTGCTAAATGACGAGAGGTCATCCCAGTTACGGGAATTCCATGGCCCTATTGCAGTGTCTGGAGGCCTATAAAAGTTTCCTCCGCAGACGTCCCCCTCCTGCAACACTATAGCTATAACCCGTGTGTACGGAGATGAGATGGCTTTGGAGTAAGTAAAAACCTTCCTCCCTCATGAAGGAGAGCAACATGAACTTCTCCCGCCACAAGAGCTGCGCCTAGCAAAAAATGCGGCCTCGGGCCGGGAGGTGGCGGCAATGGTCAAGCTCCTGAATCGCACCTATCAAAACCCCATATCCTATACACCGAGAACTCCGCCCCTGCCAGCAGCTCTATAAACTCTACGGCCAGAAGAAGGATGCCCGGGATTTTGTAAGTCACCATGCTCGAGAACATCGCGGAGTATATGAACTAAGAAACACTTCTAGACCGAGACACCATTTCGATTCTTTAATCTCCCAACCGAGCTTCCAGTCAAAATATTTTGCCTCGTCCTTGCAATTCCTGAGCCTATCGCTCTATGGGATAAAACAGGGAATATTGAACATGACTAGATAGTCAGAGCAGCCAGCCACTCGCAACTCGGGAACTAGATGAAGGAGCAGCTCCCTGCCATAGCCTTAATACGAACTTACAATCCCGCCAATGGCGAAGCTGCTAAGGTATTCTACGGCGAGAATGAGATCTGATTCTCTGATATCCACGGGAAACTGGTTGCAAAGGCGTTCAACGATGCGCTGATTACCATTCGGTTCTATTCTGAAGGTCACAATCCATGGTAAGAGCATTGGGGGACGATTTCCAAACTGCCTATTTAAGATTTTCGAAGCCTGATTACGTCCAAGAGCTCCCGTGACCACGGGTTCAATTGCTGAGAGAGTTTCGCCCGTCTAGTTAAAGCACTCCCTTCAGTACAGAAATTACAGGCGCTGAATCTAGTTCTACCTATATGGCTCATATACAAATCTCGTTCGAATACCTCTGAAGTAATGATATGTCGTCGTTCAATAAACTCACTCAGATGACATTGCTCAAGGTTTCGGTAGAACGATTGCATTCTCCAGAAGATGAATCCCATCTATATCAGCTGGGGTTGCCTAACGTTAACACATCAAGCGGCAGGTCCACTTACTGGAATGGCTTAAGCTGAGCGTGGGGATATGGGATGTCAAGCCCGGCTATCTAGGTAGGATGAAGAGTGGGGTGTGGTTTAGACGTCGGAGAGTTGGTTTACAAACGATCCTTTCCTTGATGTTCTGAGATTGTTTAATTGAGAGCCGATTTCGGAATAGTGGTTTTGTAAACGGCTGCAACGATGTTTTTACATGTCCTACGTGTTCGTTAGAATAGATAGCTTTCGGGGACTTGCACACGGGACATTCGACCCTTCTACCGAAGTGCATGTTCAATCTATTAGACGAGGTACTGTTAATCATCTTCCCTAATAGTGCAAAATATCATCTTTAAACATATAAACACTAGAAATCACAACCAATAAAAACCTGAAAAGAGTCATAAAAAGAGCGATGAAAAGAGAAATAAAAAAGAACAACAAAAAAGCAAAAGGTACGGATTGAATACATGATATTTCCAAAGATTTAATATAGTACCGTTTTGCGCGCCAACATCTGCCACTTCTGGTAAAAGGTAAGAAATGGGATTGACAAATGGTCGCACGGTACAAATGAAACTCGAAAATATTTGGTTTATATAGGCCATTAATTCATATGAAGTTTCTTTAGGTGAAGAGGTAGAGCGTCGGGTAAAGCAGGGAGGGGTGACTGTTGTCTCATCTTCGTTTTTGTTGTTTGAGCGTGATTGACCGCACAAACTGGAGGATTTTGCGGTGACAGTCATCCCCAGAAGCACATGATCCAAACCTCAAACCAAACCATACAGTACGTAGAATTGATTGCTACATATAAATCAAGCCAAGAGATTGTATGAAATTCCCAGTCTATCAACTGCTTACTTTGCCTAAGGATGTCCTCACCTACGCCCCCACAACCCCCACCTTTACCAACTTTCCTTCCACAATATCCTCCTTATGTTTCTGCATCTCGTCAAAATCCTAATTAACACTTATGTAACCACCACGCAAGAAGTTGGCTTCCGGTTTCTGAAGCCAGAGGGTTACGCCCCCAGTGAGAGCAGCTTTATCTTTAGCGAAGGGAGTGAACATATGGACAGTGAAACCTCGCCCATTCTCGGCTTCAACTATACCCGGGTGGATAGAAAAGTACCAGAGATTTGGACATTCTATGATCAGATTAGGGCCTTGTGATACTATGTATTGAGGGGCACAAGCGACTCACCTAGGTCTGCTTTTGCACTGAACCTGATCACGGTAAGCTATGCAGAGCCATGAGGAGAGAAACCGGGAACAGTGAATGCTGCAGCACCGTTAGAAGAATATGGATACAACATCGGACTTCGAGGTGATATCTCCCCGAGTAGCAAGGTTGGGGACGGCAAGCTCAGTTGCCATTTCATGGAGCTTTTTTGAGTTACGACCGACGGGAATGATGTTTTTGGCACTAGCAGCAGACCGAGCCTTTGCAATAGCCTAGATCCATCTCTCCGAAGTGTCGCAGCAGAAGGCGGAAAGTGGCGGAGGAGCACATATATAACCAAGACATCCGGCAGCACCAACGATTGAAACAACTTTCCCTGATGCGCTCAGAGATGGAGATTTTAGGTCGACGGCTGGGTAAATGTCGCGATGCATGGTCTTCGTGAGTTGAAAGGGGGAGACACTATTGTGGAAGGAAGCGATTGATAGTCTTTCTTTCTTTGTCGTAGAAAACAAGTATTGCCAGTGCTTCCCCTACCCTATGTTCGGGCTGTTTCTTATAATATTGTATGTCCTCGTCGACAGTTTTGCACTTTCCTCTCGAAACTCAATTCTCGGTCGAAGGAACCGCGAACAGCGAAACGATTATTGTTCTTCGGAGCGATGGCAAATATTCGAGGGTGAAACCCGCAATTCAGTGATGTGGGTAGCAAAACAAAAGTCATGATGTTTGTAGTGGTATTTTGCGCCTGTGCCTTGGTCCTTCTGAACGCTCTGCCGAATTGTATTTCTGAGCAACATCAGACATTACTGATTAGCCACCATACCTGAGGGGCTTGATAGGATTAGGTCTCGGGTCATTCTTCCAATGCGGGAGACGAAAGCGGTAACAGCGGAATTTTAGTGCTACAAACTTGAGAACCTGAATTAGGTCCACTAAAATCATCATTAGAGAGTCCACACATTTTATGTCTGAGTCTAGAAGTGGCTCACCTTAACCTCTCTTCTATTATCATCTCCCATACTCTAAGCCTGTAGTACTGCTGCTGATATCTTGCTCAACGCAATCTTAAGTATACTCCAACTCAATACCAGAAGTTTCCCTTCCATTCCTCCTGCTCTATCTGGTCTTTTGCTTTTATGAGAAGAAGGGGGTCTCTGTGGAACCGCAATCCCTAGAATTCTTGTCGAATCATGTGCTTGGAAGGAACTAGCACAATGATAGACTAACATATGATGCAGTCGGCTCAGAATGCAAGAATTCACTAAAAGAGGAAGGATATGCGCACGTATATGTAGAGTCTGCGAAGGGCGTGGTTCGGGGAGGCGCGGTGGAAAGGCAATCCGAGGAGGTATTGGAGGACCTCAGTCCTCTCATGGGGGCATCGATTGCACAAGGCGATGCTGTCTGGTCATAAGGATGTCATTGTATCAAAATAGTAGAGGGGGTTGCCATTGCACTTTGCTTTGCGGGCCTCCCCTTTAGTCGTGGCCGCCGACGTCGACTTGATACGCAGTAGCCCGGAAAGTGAACGTTGCGTCATCTCCAAACGAGCGTGGTCATACCTACACGACCCAACCAAGATTCCATGGAAACAAGTTTTCAAAGAAGATGCGGTGGTGCCGTCTCGTTGTTGCCACCTTCATGGTGCTTGGCCAAGGTATTTGAGGTTCTGGCGGCCGTCTCTACCTGCGCAAGGAAGGCACCGAAAAGGGGAAGAGAGCGTTGAACACAGAAGTAAATGCATCTACTGACTATATGATATCTCCTTAATTGAGCGGCTCTAGTCCGTCGCAGCTTTACGCGACGCTTACGCCCACTCCCACGTAGCTCCTGCGTCGCGGTCGGGCCTGCCTCAAGAAAAAAGACCAATAACGCTGCACAGTGGACACACAATGACTCCCAAAGCACCGCGATGACGTGGGAAGTGACCAAGACAGAGAGAACACTTAGTGCAATCCCTGCCTCACCCTCTGTCTCAAGATGTCTCTTCCTTGCCTTCACAGCCAGAGGCGTAAGCTACAATGAAAAGAAATGAAAAAGCATTGAGTTGCACCCAGGCAGATTTATTATAGTTATAAAGATTCCCAACCAACCCGAAGGCCAACTGAAGCAGTCATAGCTGTAGTTTTCAACTAGCAAGCAGGCGGTCTCGGACAAATCCTCACCGGCACGCTTAAAGCCCCTATGAACGTGTTAGCAGATGCTTCTCAACTCTGGGGGTGGTGGAGACAAACTTGCACTCAGACAAGAAAGAAGAAAAAGAAACAGAAACTGATGCGGCGAAGGGGGGATTATCAGAGGGAGGTGCTTGAGCCAGGAGGCATGTGACGAGGGGCTTGTGGATCCGGGGATATGGCTAGGCAACAGTCAACAGCGGCTTTTGGCGGTGAGGTAAGGCCTCGGGCAGGTCCGGGTAGGCTCGGGAGCTTTAGTGACGGTGGAAGGCAAGCTCGGCGGCTCAGAGTATGAGAAGTGATCCTTGGTGATTCAGTCATGCAGAATTTCGACAGTCCCTTTTGCATTCCAGGGTTCTACGTTAATGACTGTGCATTTAAAGAATGAGACGGAAGTTTCCTTTTTTTCGGGGGCATTTGATCACATATTACTGAGTTGAGCACACACTGGAAGAACTGGTATGTCACTTATCATGCTGGTTGAGCCCAAGTGAGGGATTTCGGCATGACGACATCAATTTGACGTCCAATGAGAGCCACGTACTTGAAATGATTTTGGAGATCGCAGACCTCGACTATGCTAAATGTGTGTTAAAGAGAAAGAAGGCGAAACTGACAGACTCTACTCATAGCAGTAGCACAATGTGCCATCTATCGTAGAGCTGAAATCACTAACAGGACGAAGGGTTCCTGGTGTTAACATGATCATAATGTCCGATGGCTTAACCGCCCCTCCCATGCCCATTGGTCTGTGGGTTCCTCCTGTCTGATTGACCCTCACATTGGGTTCCTGGGCCTGCCAAATGGCCCACAGACGATCGATGTTGGCGGCCGCGAGGTAGTAGATTGGATCGGTAGGAGCAGCGAATGGATCAAGTTGGAGTCCTCCGACAGAGAATCGAACCGAATTCATCAAGTTGAGTAGGTAGGGATACCCTGGCTGTGCCCCGTTTAGTCGCTCCTGGAGGCAGCCGATGTTAGTGCAGGAGAGGTCATATTCCACGTGGGCAATGTTAAGAAGCTGACCAGCCCAAGTGTTGAGATCTCGAGTGAGACAACGATCTCGGAAACTAATCGCATCCCAAGAGGTCACTCCGCCCTCGTACTTGGGGAGGGGGTACAGGGTGGTTTTGTTAGTATCTAAATCGTAAGTCAAGGGGTAACCAAGGCGAGCCAGAAGCCAAATTAGCGCTGCGCAAAGCAAATATGAGAGTGAAGGCAACATACTGTTATTGTCCGGAAGGGCGGGTTGAACAAACAACTCCCGCCTGACCCGGGTGGCACGGATTTTTTCCCGCTCAAGTAGTCCAACTCAACCCACCCATGACCTCGTGGTACTGGAGCACCATTGCCCCCCATTGATGTGGAATTGCCGGAGAAGATCGGGTCTTTAGTAATGTCACCAGTGTGTTCACTGAAATCCCAGAACGGGATGGCACCTTTGTAGTCGCATTCGTCCCGGAGCATGTCCTCGTAGACCTGGATCATCCAGCGGTGGAATGGAAGCATGAATCCAGTGAACACGTATATGCCACCTGATATAATATGATGCGTTGTCAAATCGTCCGCGCGGAACTTAGCACCAGGAACCTGAGTGAACTTGCTGCTAATGCCATTATGCAAGCAGTGAACTGAATTGAGGTAAGACTTGCGATCGTCATCACTAAGCTTGGCCCTGGGGTCATTTTAGCACCATATAATGAAACGGGATAGCTGAGGAGTACACACCATGAGCGACGGTGCCGAACATTTTTAGCAGAGCATTTTCGAGAGGAGTTGGCAAGGGTTCCAGATATATACTGTTGGTACCGCTTGTTAAGGTCGGCGAAGGGGATGACGTTTGGTTTGCTGGTAGAAGATGTGGTTTGCTCGGACGGTACAAGTTGAGTGCTAGATGAAGCTTCACTGGGAGTTGCACTATTCCCTGGCCTATCAAAGATCCTCTTCTGATCTATGTAAGAGGTGAATGGCACTTTGATTGCGGAGGGCCCAGCGAAACTTAATACGGGGGAGGCCTCAGCTAAGGTGCTGACGTGATAGTTCTTGACCTGGTGAACAGCAACACTAGCTGGGATGAGCTTCATGAGGAGGAGGTGGACGGGAAACTTGAACTTCATTGCAGAGAATGGCTGTCATACAACACTGGAGACAGTGAATGTGAATGGAAGAGAGGAACCGGGTTCGAGGCCGGAAGGAGGTGGTGTGGTTGCAGAAGGTTGGATTGGATACAGGGGATTGGACTCTGATCTTGGCGTTGCTTAGTTCACTTCCTTTCATATTCACCCTTGCCGTCGATCGAGACCTCCCACTCGGTTGTTAAGCAGACCCTTTCGGAAGGAGGGGCCGAGAAAGCAAGCAGTCTGCTAAGGCACGGACTGTATGTAAAAGGCGCGGCTACTATTTGATCAGGCCGAGGAAGTAAAACTGGAATGACATACTGAAGCACAACTCTTCTGAATTTCGGACTGAGTCAGTTGTACTACCAATTTCACAAATACTAATGAAGCACGAGGAGGAAAAGGATTGTAGAAGGCGCCAGAATTTCAAGCATGATGAGTAGGGGCTAGAATCCTTGGCAGAAACGGCTTCTATTGCGATCGCCCGCCCAAAAGATGCGAATTACGCGTCCTACAGAGGACACAGACGTGTAGACTCTTGTTCGTCGACATATCCCAAAGTATGATAAGGGAAGTCGATGGTGGTTGACGAAAGTAGTAGTATCACGGATGCGGGATTCATTGATACAGATGAACAGGTATAGAGAGCAACTAAAAAGTCTCTTTGAGCTAACCTAGGTGCAGATGGGCAAATGAAGGTTTCCTCAACTGGGCATTGATGGATTGATGTTGATGGTAACTGGCTCTGGGATATTCGCGAATCACCTCTGCGCTACTCCTAACTAAGCCTAGCACATTCCGGAATTTTATTCAAGCGAAACCCCGGCCCACAACGCCAATTTGGCATCCATTTTCGAACTTCGTCCCGCCCACGACAACTGCGACTACGCACCCTTTACCACCCACGAACTTCCCGCGAACTAATCAGTCACAATGTCCAAGCGAGGGTACGTCGACTAAGCTTCTAAAAAACTACAAGACTTTACACGAGGTTGTGGGACATGTGCTAATACTTTGAAATAGTCGAGGTGGTGCCTCCGGCAACAAGCTGAAGATGACGCTCGGTCTGCCTGTGTACGTTCGAAACCATTCGATTTTCGCCCTCGCGTCAATACTCTGCGTTCGAAAGCGCTACAGAGAGTGTGGGAAAGACAAGGACTTTGGCTAATTGGTAAACAGCGGAGCCGTCATGAACTGCTGTGACAACTCCGGCGCCCGCAATCTCTACATCATTTCGGTCAAGGGCATCGGCGCGCGTCTGAATCGTCTTCCCGCTGCCGGCGTCGGCGATATGGTCATGGCAACCGTGAAGAAGGGAAAGCCTGAGCTCAGGAAGAAGGTCATGCCCGCGGTCGTTGTGCGACAGAGCAAGCCGTGGAGGAGGGCTGATGGCGTATACCTATACTTTGAGGACAATGCTGGTGTGGTGAGTCAATTATTCACCAACTACGAACGAAGGAGGCGCGGAGTGCTGGAAGGGCGATTAGACAATTTGACAACTTTAGCTAACGCGGACATGCAGATTGTTAACCCTAAGGGTGAAATGAAGGGCTCTGCTATCACTGGACCGGTCGGAAAGGAAGCAGCTGAGCTGTGGCCAGTATGTTCTACCATGTCCTTGTGATAGTTAATGCGCTAATCATCTTCCGCAGCGTATTGCCAGCAACTCGGGCGTCGTGATGTGAGATGTTTATTTTCTTGCTCTTCTTCCACATTTCTGGGTCCATCGGAAACGGCGAAATGCATTGATGGGGTGGAGGGTCGAAGTCCTCATTGCGCCTAGATAGCAATGGAAGATCCGTCACAAAACCAGAAAACTAGGTTTTCCATGGATGATTATTCAGTGAACAACTCAAAGTTAGACAAGCACAGCGTTCTTAAAATCTGCAAGTAAGATCAATGAATAGTCAAGAAAAGACCGAGGACGTTGCAGATGGCCCTTGTCCTTGTATCTGATCAATATTCATTGCATTCGTGGTTCGTGGAGATAGTAATCCTGCGTTTATCATCTCTCCCGCCCCCACCTCTGTCATATCGCTCAATCTACCCTAACCTTACAACCTCTCATTCAAGGGTCTTCAGTAACAACCCATTTATCGCTTGGTACCACCCATTTATCGTTTGGCACAACCCACTTATCATTTGGAACAACCCACTTGTCATTCGGGACAACCCACTTATCACTGGGGACAACCCACTTGTCGTTCGGCACCACCCATCTCTTGTCACTCGGAACAACCCATCTCTTCTGCCCGCCAACAAACTTCAACTGCTCATTTCCAACTACACCTGTCTTCACTTGCCCGTTGCTCGGAGCACCAAGGCCTTGCACATTGCCATCACCGCCAGCCTGGATCACATTTGAATAAGCATTCGCCATGACCTGTACACCAGAGACGAAATCCTTGCCGTCAAATTCGCAGTGTCCTCCTGTGGGGCTGTTGTCGACGGTTTGCAGGGCATTGATTTGGTCGGTGTTGAGGCCTTGCTGAGACGCAATTTGCTCATACGCGGTCACAGCCTGTGGGATACTGCCCTGCAACAACTTCAATTCGCTCTGGGTTGATTGGAAATGAATTGTAGTGTTGGCTACCGCAGCAGGGTCCACAACATTGACTTGAGGCGGCATACCCCCGCAATTTAACATCACACCAGAGTTTGCGAAGTTCTGCATTTGAGCGGGGATGAAGAATCCGGACATCAAGAGCGAACCGCCGGACACGCCTGTGAAGAAGACCTTGCTGTTGTCAAAGGCAACCATTTGCGGGAGCATCTGCTGGACAAAGTCGTTGACGGCTTGGGCGTGGGCGACGCCGTCTGTGCGTTGAAGGCCGGATCCGCCGCCCCAGAAGAGGTTTGGGTCTGGGGCGAGGAGGGCGACACCCATTGTGTTGGCTTGCACAGCCTGGTTGGGGAAGTCGAAGAAGGATTGTCCGCCGTCACCGTGGAGGAGGACATTGACGCCCATGGTACCGTTGGGGGAAGTTGCGGCAGCGCCGGTTACACCGGTTGTTGTGAGGAATTGGTCTGCTGGGGCGGAGACCTTGAAGCGGATTGGGAGACCACTTGATAGTGTTAGATGAGGTAGGTACATGGATCATACAAACTTCATACTTCACGTTGACGGTGTCATCAACAATAGTTGAGCCATCTGTGGCCTTGGAAATTCCTCCAGGAATCTGTGCTGCTTGTTGCTGGGCCGTAGCCCTCTGGGCGCCCCCTCCATTCCCCTTCCGCCTCTGGGGGAAAGCGAGTGCAACCGCAAAGAGAGAAACCAAGGGCAATATATACATGATGAAAAGAGCTTGTGGCTAGCAGTAGAAATTATGGGACAAGAAGTGAATTGCGGACCGGCCGAAGATGCACGAAAAAATCAACACGACACGGACAACGACAACGAAAGGACAAGAGATGGAGGTAGAGAAGACAGTGATGAGAGGTGGAGAAGAGATGTACATCAGGACGACTGCATCACCCCATCCTGGCAACTCCATATCCATTATTGGAGATCAAACATTGGTTCACAAAGGCTAAACAGCCAAGATATTTCCGTGGATACTTTCCGAAGGCTTACCGTTTTTCATCAGACCCGACTTCGCGAAGCGCTGGGAAGTGGTTGGTGGCATTAGTTTGATGCTCGACTGATGGCGCAGATGAGGTTTGGAAGATGGCAATTTGGAGGCGTGCTTGTTTCGGGGGCGGGCTTGGCGCTAGGCCCGTGATAGAAGCCGGGGTGGCTGAATCTCTTGGAAAGGGCTTGGGAGTGAGAGAGGATGAAACTTGTGAAGATGAAGAGTAAACACAAATTTATCTCGTTCGATCGGCTTGACTCTGGTGGAAGTGGGTGGAGTCGGAATTGAGGCTTGAGGATATTCGGTTGCTATTCCTGAAGCTACCCCTGCGACGGATCCTGTTCCGAATAATTAGTGCCTGGTGGCCTGAGTGACTGCGTACGACGTTTTCCAACGCGTTTGAGCCTCGCTGGAGCCTCATGAAACGCTCCTTCGCTCCGAACAGTGGACATAGACTTTGGAGAAGAGATGGAATCGTGATGGCGCTATCCCTGCTCAGCAGCCTCAGTCTCACGTAAGAAGCTGCCAGAAACTCACCACCATGATTTCATGTTCAATCTCCAATTCGGGAATGAACTGGGAGATACCTGGACGGCATAGAAGTCGGGAGACGAAGCAAAGAGGCCTCCCATCGGTGGCTTTCCTCCACCCAAACCCCATATAGTAAGCGTGCAGATTCAAGGGCTATCCTGATTGGTTTCCCCCCGCAATCCACCCCAGGTGGATGGCGGAGGCAAGCTTGGGGCCAACATCGCATTCGATGGAGGCAGGTTTCTACACAAAAAATCGGGCAACAGCCCCTGCCGTATTTTACAGCGCATCTGGCTGACTACAGATTAGGACCCTGACCTGAACCTTCTCATCGGCGACCTGGCTGATCACTCTTAACTTTTCGAGCAACCAATAACGGATTGGGAAAAATGCGGAAAACATCCCACCTGTGCCGCGGAAAGGAGGGGCGGAGTCGTTCCGATGAAGCGTATACGACATTCCTTGTGAATAAATAGCGAGACTTGAGCTCTTCGGAAGCTGCGGTTGAGAGTCTTGAATATTGCAAACATGGTACCTACACACATCGAATCTGAAGAGGTGTATGATTACATTGTCTGTGGGTATGTTAGTGCTTTTTGCAACTGTCAATCCAAGTTTCCTCTTGGAGCCGAATACGAAGACTTCCCATTCTCCGAGCCACATTATTCTGAACCATTGTGCTAACAATGGCTTTAGTGGAGGAACGTCAGGCTGTGTGATCGCCGGTCGCCTGGCCGAAGACCTCAACGCAACCGTACTCGTCCTCGAAGCCGGCCCTGACAATGCAGACCTTGAGAATGTCCACATGGCGGGCGGGTAAGATCCCCTTACCACCCTCATCTTTCACGAAGCTCACAGTGTGTAGGTGGAGTAAGAACTTTGACTCTGACCTTGACTGGAATATTGTCACAGAGCCCATGACAGCTGTTGATGGACGACAAGTGAAATGCAGTCGAGGTCGCTTCCTTGGAGGCTCCAGTGGCGTGAATGGGACGTTGTGTATTAGAGGGATAAAGCAAGATTATGATGATTGGGAGCTGAAAGAGTGGACAGGAGATAAGATGTTTGGATATATGGCTAAGGTATGCTCCTACCTTTTTCTCGGCCTTAAGATTGCATTCGATACTGATATGGAGCAGTCGGAGACCTTCCACGGCAAAGACTGGTTTAAAGCCGAACCTAGTGTCCACGGTTCCTCCGGTCCTCTCCACATTGAACCCCACGATCTCGCACCTATCTCCGAGCTTGTCAGAGACTCAATGGTGGACCAAGGACTCCCCTACCACCCAGATATGTTTTCTACCGGCGAGACACCGCACGGTTGTGGAGACGTTCCCCGCACAGTCCACAAGGGCATTCGATCAACGGCAGCGGATTTTATTACTAAGGGATATAGACGAGAGAACATTACCATTAAGACAGATGTTACAGTTGATAAAGTCACTCTGTCAAAGTCCTCTAGCGATCTTACAGTAACGGGTGTTCTTGCTATCTCCAAAGATGGAACGCAGACAGAGTATCGAGCGCGGAAGGAAGTCATCATCAGTGCGGGCGCATACTGCAGTCCTGCAATCCTTATGCGCTCTGGCCTTGGGCCGAAGGATGAGCTTGCCAAACACGGAATCGAGACCCAAGTGGATCTCCCAGGGGTTGGCAAAAATTTAATGGACCATGTGGTAAGATCCCCCACCAACAACCCCCTCCCCCATTCCAAACATCACGACTAACGCTACTTAGCTCTGCTTCATCTTCTACGAAGTCCTCAAACCCGGTCTCACAAACGACCACCTGGCCTACCACGACAACGCCATCGCCTCAACCTACCAACTCTACCAGGAGACGAAATCTGGCATTCTCTCCACCTTCCCCTTCGGCATATTCGGTTTTGCTCGCCTTGATGAACGCCTCAAAGATGTTCCCCTATGGCGCGATGCTCCTCGCGCCCCCGGCCGCGACCCTATGGGTCTCACCCCGTCCCAACCCAACATTGAGTTCTGGAATACGGAGCTATACGGAGGGCCGAAGCAATTCACTGATTTCCCAGTAGACCATAAACACGCGTTCGCATTGTGCACGCTACTCTTCAACCAGCATTCCCGCGGGAGCGTGACATTGCGGTCAAAAAACCCACTCGAACTGCCTGTTGTCGATCATAACTATCTCGCGGATCCGCTAGATATGTTGGTTATGACGGAAGCGTGCCGATTTGCCAATGAGATTGTGATGAAAGGAAAAGCGACGAGGGATGTAGTGAAGGGGAGTTGGCCGAGTGATTTGACGCATCATGCGTTTACTAAGAGGGAGGACTGGGAGCCGTATGTTAAGCAGCAGGCTACCACTTGTAAGTATTCCCCTTCTGCACGGCGAGGTTTGTGTGGATCGAAGATGCTGATGGGAATAGGCTACCATGCTTCAGGAACATGTGCGATGGGGAAACTGGATAACCCGAATACTGTGCTAGACTCGAGGCTCAACGTCAAGGGCGTCAAGAACCTAAGAGTGGCGGATATGTCTTCCATTCCTACGGTCAACAATGGACACACGCAGATGGTGGCGTATGGAATCGGCGAAGGCGCTGCGGAGATCATCAAGGAGGACGCTAAGACGAAGGCGTGAGTGATGGTAGATCTGTAAGCAAGGTATAGACAGTGGCGGGAGGATATCAATAGGAATTATAGCTATGGGCAGGTTCTCAATTCCATATCGTGAACACTCGTTAGGGATACGAAATGAATCAAGCGCATAGAGTATAAACCGCATTCTGCCTGCTCTAGGTGCTGTTTGTCTCCTTCTAATGCCGTGTACGTTTTGTTTGGTCAGAAATAAATTTGCTTTTGGAATAACATATCCCCTTCGGCATGATCAAGAACGCAGGAGGAATGCGATATAGCATGTCATATGTCGTTGTAGACTGCCTACCATCACAGTGTTTAATAGAACGTAATACTGTCTCTATTGTTACTAATAGTAGCAATCTCTTAGCAGTTAGAACCAAAGTAAATTGCCTTCCATTACTGTACAGTTAATAAGGCTATAATTACTGCAGTAAGTGCCTATACTAATTAATTTCTTAGTGGTTTAGTAACGCGTTCGCGGAGGACGTTTTCAAACGTAGTAGTACAAGTGCTGCGGTGGAACAGGAGGCACGCCTAGCAAATAAGCCGCAGCAGTACATTAATTCTGCGCAGTCTGATCTCCTCGTTGCAGCTGAAGACGATATAATCTATGGAGATCTACCCACTTAGTGGCATTAAATTAGGTGTAAGCACTATCTGACGCTGTATAAGATAGCTTATAACTTCTTATCTATCCCTGCTACAACCTGTGAGTGTGAGAGGTGCTTTAATTGAGGCTCTGCAGCTACAACACAACTAGATTGCTAGAGGACTTGTTGACTTGGAGTTGAATGATCTCTGCGACTAGCCCCTCTGGAGCCTCTAGAAACACTGGTTACTGCAGTAACTGCACTGAACAGTAGCTTTATGATTAATTGGCTTAGCAGTAACTGTTACTGCATGTAAGGCTGTTTTAATTCACTCTCTATGTAAGATCGCAACTCTATTGCTGCCAGCAACGCCTTAAAGCACTACTGACAGTAACAGTTACGTTCAATTAAACACCATGCCTACTATGATGGTGAGTATGCGGTTGCATTCAAATCAGCCCAGCAAACAAGGGGTCTTAGCTTTGCAGCGTCAAGATGTAGACCCTCCATTAAATACCCACCAATTACCTCTTCCGTATTCATGTCCCTCCTCTTCGCATACATTTACAGAACACCCCAATGCCTCAAACAGCCCCATCCGCATCCCTAACCCCCACGGCGCCCTCTTGACCCGCGGAGACATCCACACCTCCACCCCCAACTTGTACTCCATTCTCCTTTTCCGCCACCTCCACTGCTTCTCCCGCAGCCACCCGCCCAAGCCCCTCCAGCAAATCATCCCTCAGATCCTCCCAATTTTCCACCCCGATACTAACCCGCAACAACCGTTCGTCAACGCCACTATCACTCATCCTCCGCCACTCAATCAAGCTCTCTACACCACCTAGGCTGGTTGCATGGTGGAAGAGCTTGAGGGCTGAGGGGAGAGAACGGGCTTGTGCAGGGGTTTGTGTGTAGATGGAGAAGACGGGGCCATAGCCGTTTGGCATCTGTTTCTTTAGCCAGAGCTGATCTTTTGGTGGCTGCAGCGAAGCATGTGTAATCTTCTTAATCGTCCTCTGTACAATTTCGACGGAAGACTTGTCGCTGTCTCCTTGGCCAGTGAGCAGACCATGCAACCAATGCACCAAATTCGTGGCATTGTCTGACTGTCGCCGGACGCGCAGTTCCAGCGTCCTTAAACTCCTCACCCCAAGCCAACCTTCTAAACTCCCCAACACACTCCCCAGAAAAACCCGTTCGAGCCGCAGAACTCTTGCGCGTTCTCGACCAGCAGGGTCAGTAGCAGTAGCTAGGATACCACACAGTAAATCGCTATGACCGCCGATATATTTCGTCCCAGAATGCATGACCACATCTGCGCCCCACTGAAACGGATCTTGCAACCCCGGTGGCGCAAACGTTGCATCCACACACAATATGGCGCCCCTCTTATGCGCACGCTCCGCGAATTTCTGGATCTCGTATGCCTCCCCTGTAGGATTGAGTGGCGTTTCCAGATGCACGATGTCGCCGTCCCCAAGGCCTGCAGCATCCCAGGCAGCCTCATCGGCGTGGATGTCCACGGTACGTAGATTGTGCATTTTCTTGTGCAGATCAATGATGCCGTGACAGCCGTGGTAGCCATCGCCAATCGCGACGACTTTAGGTACAACACTAACGAGTAGGGCGTGGAATGCACTAAGACCACTGCTATAGCTAACTACTTGGTTACTCAAGCGCTCTAATTCTTCATCTGGTGTACCCGGGTATAGGAGTGGCGTGAGGATCGTTTCGAGGCGGTTTATGTTGGAGGATGCAAGGCGGGAGTAGACAAGCGGGGTTTGGAGACCGACTTCCTCGACACCGGAGGACGGGACGGGCTGGAGGGCGGAGGGGTTGCGGGGGTAGCGGAAGGTAGTAGAGGTGTGGATTGCAGGCGCGACGTCGGTGAGGATGTTGGTGCGGTCGTCGGCATGGATGGCCAAGGTTGCGAGGGAGTAGGGCATTTTGGAGGTCTTGAAGGGGAGAGAGATAGTGGGTAGGGTTTGGGGAGGGTTGATATGCTAGTGCGAGTTCTTGAGAGGAGGAAGTAGAAGGATGGCGTAAGGAATTGAGAAGAGGATGGAGTAGCTCTTGATACGGACAAGAATGACGGGATTGAACGAAGACAGAAATACTAAACATCTATCGCATACTGTCTAGGAACAGAGACAAAAACCCAAGAACAAATCATTGAAAGAGGAGACGTAAAGGACTTGAAATCCAACAAGAGAGAGGCTGGCGATCGGAGTCATGCCTCTACTAAACACTATCGATATTGACATTCACGCCCTGTAGTTGCGATCTCGGAAGCTAGCTAGGTAGCCTTCGCACGCCATCAACGCCGTGCCTGTACGCGTCTCCCAATCCAGGCTGGCTCAACGGAAGAAGGCGTCGGAGCGGGTGGTCTCGGCCTGGTGAGGGCTGCTTTCGGATAGTGCGGGGTTGTTGAGCTGACAAGGTGGGGTGAAGCTCTGCCCCTCCCCCTCCCCTCCCTGCTCGCGAAAATTTGCTCGTTCCATTCCGAGATGCAAGGGCAGATGTCAATGTATCACCGGCATGTTCATCACGGAAGCCGTGGAAAACATGCTGTTTCAGTAGTTCAGAGTTGTCTTTCATTGCTACTGGTTGGGAGTCCTAGTAACTTTTTTGGTCGTAGTTGAATGCTCCCACAGCCAAGCTGAAGCAATCGATTGAACCCACAAGACCATTCCCTTCATCCCCTAAGTTTATCCACGGTGCATTTCTTGCGCAATTCTACGCCTGACCACATTCAGCAATGGCTGGCGGGTTCTTATACTTGATGCCGCCGGATTTCGTGCCGCAAGCCTCAATCGACTTGACGACGCGCATTGACTCGATGTCGCCCTCGGGTACCTGGCCGAACACGACGTGCTTGCCGTCGAGCCATGAGGTGACGACGGTGGTGATGAAGAACTGAGAGCCGTTGCTGCGAGTCATGTCAGATGGAGTCGTCGCTAGGGGTGGGTCGACGGCCACTTACGTGTTGGGGCCGGCGTTGGCCATGGAGAGGAGGAATGGCTTGGTGTGCTTCAACTTGAAGTTTTCATCACCAAACTTCTCGCCGTAGATGGACTTGCCGCCAGTGCCCTGCTGTGTGTTAGAGGACTGCTTTTCCTGATGCTTGTGGCGGTGTAGCAGGAGCAGGCGAGGCACTCACATTGCCACGGGTGAAGTCACCACCCTGAAGCATGAACTGGGGGATGACTCGGTGGAACTTGGAGCCCTTGTAGCCGAAGCCCTTCTCGAAGGTGCAGAGGGCACGGAAGTTCTCGACCGTCTTGGGGACGACGTCGTCGAAGAGCTCGAAGTTAATGCGACCGGACTGATCTGGAGAGAGGGTAGTGTTAGCAATTGATTCACCAGCGCTGGGGAGATGGCATTGTGATGGAATGTCGACGGGCTCTCGAATGCCACCATGCCGTAGCGTAGCATGGAGGGGTCAATGGAAACAGCCTACCTGTCACTTCGCCCGTCGAGGTAACCTCGCCCTTGTTGTCGACGGTGATCTTGGGGCCCGTCCAGGTGCAGTCGAAGTAGACTTTGACGACCATGTTGGCTGCTGATGGGGAAAAGAAGCGTTTGTTGAGAGGAGTTCGAAGTGTCGTGGTTGTTGCAGAGCGAAAAGTCGAGAGGAGGGAGGGAGACGACCTGAGGTGGGGCAACATGGCGGGGCTGTGAAAGGCATTAGCGCCGGACTGCCCGCGACTGTTTCCTCCAGCATGCCGTCAGCGCGCCGCCAAGCCTGATTCTGCGCGAGATTGAGAGTGCGTTTGCATCTCCGATGCAGCTGCAGAGTGATCCCGAGGCTGCTGTTCACTGCGGGGGAGATGGGGCGTGCGATATTACCTGTGGAAGAACCAGGAAATTACGAATTGAGGACTGTACGACTGGCACAGCGGATCTGGGGTGGTATTGGGGCTACAAGGCCAGGGGGGAAGCACAATTGGGCTGCTAACAGTATAAGATGCGAAGGCAACTACGGTACAAGAATCGAGGCAGCGAGATTGCAGCGTCCGTCCTGCAGGGAGAGACGATGGGATGGTCGCAGGAGCTGAAGATTGGTGAAATTTTCTGCGCCCATCATGGTCCTAGCGCTGGGCCAAGCCAGCATGGCAGCATCAAGGGAGAAGCCGATGAGGATCCAGCATCGAGGAATTGCCATTGATTTCTAATACAAAGAACCTAAACGTACATTTCTGTGTGTTTCGGGGAGCCAACCCTTCTAGATTGAGTTCAGCCCTTAGCCTGCGCATGGTGCCAAGCTCTGCCCTCTCTCGTCCCACCATTTTGGAAAGCTCAAGCTCAGTCTGTGTCACGTGATTAGTCCAACTGGCGTGTCCATGTCAAACGAATTGATCCTAACTCTAAAATCACAGCCAGTATCGCTAGAGATTGTAACTTAGCAGTCGAGTCGTATCGTCTTGGAGGTGCATGATTGAAGAGAAAGCTCCACGTGCAGCTTGGCAGGGCTCCGACAGCAGGCGTTCCGAACTGGCGCCCAAAGCAGCATTCAATAATAAGCTGCCACTTCAACATTCCCTGAACACCAAAACCTCCACCACCCACCCTAATTTTTACTACAATGGACCTGCAGAGTCTCAAGGACCAAGTGAGCAATCTCACGCTCTACGACCTCAAGGCTGGTGTCCGAAAGGTTCAGAATGGTAAACTCTCCGGGGTGGATGCCACTCCTGGCCGAATGCTTTGCTAACGCGTGCTACAGCCGTCATGAATTATACCGAAATGGAGGCGAAGGTGAGAGAGGCTACAAACAACGAACCGTGGGGTGGGCAGGCCGAAGATCTTATTCTGAGGGCCTTGAATGGCTAACTGGTTTCAGGTGCATCCTCGTCCTTGATGCAGGAAATTGCCAATGGAACATTCAACTAGTGCGCCCTCCCCCATCAGTTGGGAACTACCTGGCCTGACTCAAACAGCCAACTCTTGAACGAGATCATGCCCATGATCTACAAGCGCTTCACCGAAAAGGCGGCAGAAGAATGGAGACAGATATACAAAGTAGTAAACCCGTCTTTCTGGGCAACACCAGCTTCTGACATGTGCAGGCCCTCCAACTCCTCGAATTCCTCATCAAGAATGGCTCTGAACGGGTCATCGACGATGCGCGCTCTCATGTCTCGCTCCTCAAGATGCTACGCCAGTTCCACTTCATCGACCAGAACGGCAAGGACCAGGGCATAAACGTGCGGAATCGAGCTAAGGAACTTGCGGAACTCCTAGGCGATGTCGATCGAATTCGTACCGAGAGGAAGAAAGCGCGGGCAAATCGAAATAAATTTGGCGGCGTTGAGGGTGGCATGGGCGCCGGTGGCTTCTCTGGCAGCGGAGGCTTCTCTGGAGGGGGAGGAGGCGGTGGCAGCAGGTATGGAGGATTTGGAAGCGAAGAGGCCGGCTATGGTGGCTATACTGGGGGTGTGTATGGCGATGGTGGTGGATTCGGAGGGAATGAGTCGAGCTTCACGGACACACAAGCTCGGCGAGATCGCTTCGAGGAATACGACGAGTATGATGAGGGCGAAGTTGCTTCTCCACCACGGAGGAAAGAGAACACAACGTCAACATCCAGCCACGTCAAACGAGATGGGCTTAAGACGGCACCTCCAAAGACGACGACTGCTGCGCCTGCTGTGGATTTACTGAGTTTCGACGACGCACCAGCAGCATCCACCCCCGCAGGAAAGCAACCCGCTGCTCCAGTTACGCAGGATGATGACGACGATTTTGACGACTTCCAGTCAGCTGCTCCGGCAGTGCCTGCAGCATCGTTCGTACACACCTCAGCAGCTCCTGCAATCGCTCCTCCCAAATCAACACATACAATTGGCTCTTCGACACAGTTTGCACAGCCGCAGCCACACTCAGCTGCGCAGAACAACAACTTGAACGACCTGTTCGCTACTGTATCCCCAGCCCCCTCTGCGAACAAGATGACGTCGCCTCCGGTGTCCACTCCCGCAACAACAGCCCCAAGCATGTCCCAGCCCTTCCGTCCTGCCGGCTACGGGAACATCGGCCCCAACTATTTCACCTCAGTTCCTGCGCCGTCATCGACTAACACCACGCCTTCTATTATGTCGCCGGCCATCGGCGGGAACAAGCCTGGCTCTTCTGCGCCCAAGGCATCTGGCGGCGACGCTTTCGCTGCTCTCCTTTCGGGATCCGCGCCAAAGAAGCCAGCTACCCCGACTCAAAAGGCCACATTGGCAGATATGGCGAAACAGAAAGCAAGTGCTGGCATTTGGGGCGCTCCTGCTTCAAGTTCGGGCACTCCCCCAGCGCAACAGAAGCCTGGAGGACCAGGCGGTGCTTTGGGCGATCTCTTGGGGTAGTTTAGGGGATAAAAGGGGTGTCCCGGTGCTGTTATTTTTTGCGGATTGTTTGTCAATAGGAGTGGAAGTTTGCACGATTGTGATTCAGTTGTTTGATGCTTAGAATTTGCGGATGGGTCACGCATTTAGCGGGCTCCTGAAGAGTGAGGTGAGGGATGAGGGATTCGAGGCAACATGAGAAGTCAGACGGTGGTTATACGATAGGTATCAACATCAACTTGGAAACAAAACACTCAACCATGAGGCGATGTTATGACCACTTTACTTGCAGTTCTAACTCCCGCCATCTGATTGGTCCTCATCCCTGTCAAGCCCCTAAACAAACATACCCGACACTACGAAATTCACCCAGCCCCTTCACCCCCCACTTTCTCAACCCTCGAGAATGCATCGATGCACGCCTCGCACTTTTTGTTCAGCCTCGCTTTGCTACTCACGCCTCTCTGCCTGATCTCGACAACATGGCTGTATTCGTATCCCCTCTGGCATGGCTGCAGATTTCCACAACCAGACTCAGACTGGACGCCGACCTCGAAAGCGCCGTTTAGACTCCTCGCGCTCGGCGACCCGCAACTCGAAGGCGATTCCAGTCTTCCGAAGCCCTCTTTTCACTCCCTCCCATCTCTTGCAACAATCGTCCACGATGCGCGATTCGCGGGCTCGTGGTCGCGACGGCAATACCTCCTCCGCGCCGCCTTGTCGGATTACTCGCGGCGCTTGCCCAAGGAAAGTTGGAAGTGGGTCAGGCTGCAAAGGAAGAGACTAGATCTTTGGGGCAATGATTGGTATCTGGCGCATATTGTGCGGTGTTTGAGATGGTGGACTCGCCCGTCGCATGTTAGTGTGTTGGGGGATTTATTGGGGAGTCAATGGATTGGGAATGAGGAATTCGAGAGGAGGGGGAGGAGGTTTTGGGAAAGGGTTTTCGGGGGGCTGGGCGTGGTGGGGGAAGGGATTATGGGGGGAGCTGCTGGGGAGGAGGGGCAGGAGGGGCAGGAGGGGAGACAATGGGGCGGGAGGGTCGAGGTTTTGGGCGAAGATAAGAGCTGGGAAAACAGGGTTATTAATATCGCCGGGAATCATGATATTGGATATGCAGGAGACTTGGACGAAGGCCGTGTCGAGCGATTCGAACGCGCTTTTGGGAAAGTGAATTGGGATATCTGGTTCACACTTCCTCGCACCAATATCTCTTCACCTTCTTCGAATACTACGCTAGGCGATGCCGATAACAATGACAACAACGAAACCGATCCCCCGGCTCTCCGCCTCATAATTCTCAACTCCATGAACCTCGACACCCCGGCCCTCTCCCATTCCCTCCAAACCCAAACCTACTCCTTCCTAAACCACGTAATCTCCACATCTCGCCCCGTAACTTCCAAAACCCATGCCACCATCTTACTCACTCACATCCCGTTGTACAAAGAACCCGGCATCTGTGTCGACTCGCCTTTTTTCGATTTCTTCGACACAGGGTCTGGTGTCAAGGAGCAGAATATGTTAAGTGAGCATTCAAGTAAGGGGATTCTGGAGGGAATATTTGGGTTGAGTGGGAATGAAGGTGCCGAGGGGCAGGGCCTAGGGAGAAGGGGTGTGGTGATTAATGGACATGATCATGAGGGGTGTGATGTGCTACATTACTTTCCACGGATGGGAGAGGAGGACGGAGAATGTGCGAAGTGGTATGAGGCCCCTGATTCTGCGACTGCGACTGAGGGTGCTTCGTCCACAGACGCCGACCCCGACGTGTCTAATCAAGCAATCCCCGACCCTGAATCCTCACCGAAACGCGAACCTCACTGGCGGGCGATCCGCCTCCCAACCTCGCCCTCCAACCCACCCAACCCTCTCCCCATTCCCCCTACAAGTTGCACCTCCCCATCTATCCCCCACATCCGCGAAATCACACTCCGTTCCATGATGGGCGATTTTAGCGGCCATGCTGGCTTCCTATCCGCCTGGTTTGACGCTTCCCTGGGCGAACACGGGGAGTGGAGACTTGAGTTTCAGACGTGTGGGTTTGGGATTCAGCACTGGTGGTGGGGGGTTCATGTGTTGGATCTTGCTTGGGTTGTGGTTGTGGTTGGGGGTTGCGTTGGGATGACGTTGGAGGGTTTTGTTGGAGGTGAGGTGAGTGTCGATGAGAAAACGAACAAAAAGGGAAAGTGGGAGGGAGGTAAACTGACGAAGTCGGAGAAGGTTCAGGGGGAGAAGATAGATAAGACAAAGTTACGTCTGCAGGTGATTGGACATAACGCTGTCGACAAGAAAAAGAGAAGGAAAGAAAGATAGTGACAAGATATCTTGTGTTGGTATTAGTTTTCAAATACCATATGTAATCTAGGTAATGCTCACATCCAGCGAGGCGTCTCAGGAAGTTACTTGGAGTAGATACCATTTAGAGATTTAAATATCTATTGGCATCCCAGCCGTTGAGTCAAGGCCGTGAGATTTCGTTTCCTAATTCCTCATTCCGGCCATTGTCGTTGAATCATGTACATATGCTTCATTCTCCCTTTTCTAGCAGAAAGGATCTTGATGCCGCTTGCGAAACAAACACGATCATGCCACGTAAATGTACACTCATCCTCCATGACCGACCCGCAAACACCACGATCACTATGAGCACAAACCCACTTACGCCCCTCTTCCTGCCCCAATCCTTCCCTCCCTTTATCTTTAGATTACCCCAAAAGCACCCTTGACCCTCCTCCACAACTCCTTACCCATAGCGCGTCTCGTATCCTCCGTCCTCAACGCCGCCTCTTTGTTCTCGCTTGCCCGCCTCAACAGGAAATTCAAGCACTCGGTAGTAGTACCCCACGTCATACACTTCACAACCTTAGCCTGGACATCTGCTTTCTTGTCCGCGGCTTGCACGAGTTCTTGGCTGATCTCATCTGCCATGCCTTGAAGCTGGGCGTACGTGAGACGCGGCAGGGACTCCGCGGACGAGGAAAGCAGCTGTGAAGATCGTATTGCTTGGGCGCGTTGGACGGAAGCGTGGTTGTGGGTTGCGAGGACGATGTTGACGTTGGGGAAGGCGGAGGTGGAGGTGGGAGTGGATGCTGAGGTTGAATGAGATGGTGGTGGAGGTGGGAGGATACTGGATGTCCAGTGGCGTCTGAGGACGGCTTCGGCACAGGCGTCATAGCATGCGTCAGTTTCTTCTTTTGTGTTCCAGATTAATTGCCGTGGCTCGGATGCGAGATATGCACCACGAACTAGCTTTACACCGGCGATATATCCCTCCCGCTCTGCTTGTGCGAGATGTTGTGCGAGTTTTATGGGTGTGGATTTAAGGTAGCATTGGTAGGTTGAGTAGATGATGGCATGGCCGCTTTCTGGGGTGTTATATTTCTTCTGGAGAGCCAATGTCCATTTATCAAGACCAGGGTTTGTGGATTCTTCTTCGGCGCCGGGAAGGAGTGCCACGTTCTTCGCGGCCGCGGCATCGCAGGCCGCGAGAATGGCAGACCACATAGCTGGTGTGGCATCTTCTTGGGATTTCAGAAGCTGGAGCGCGCGGCGACCGAGGCCAGACCATCTATATCACATTAGCAGCTGGAAAGAAGGGGCGAGATGCATGGACTCACTTCAAACCAATGAAATCTCCCTCCCTAGCCACCTCAACAGACTCCAACATGCCTTTCCTCCAAACCTCAATTTCCTTCGCTGTCTCTTCTTCTGTGATCTGGCTTGTACCTCCTCCTAGCACTTCAAGAGCGTATTCAAGGATTATCCCATCGTACCCCAGTACATCACGTGCGGCAGTCGTGTTCACCTTAACTTCTTTCGATGTCTCACCGGCGCAGAACTGTGCATAGAACGTTGACTTCAGAAGTTTTGCAAGGACTGGATTCCGTTCGATGCTCATGAGGAAGGACTTGGAATCGAGCATTCGCCGCAGGACAGTGAAGCATAGTGAAAGGAGGGCAGGCGACGATGACATTCCAGTAATGAGGTAGGAGCGAAGGACTGACGAAGTTGGGAGGCGAGCGAGTCGGGACGGTGTCGGCGGTGACCTTGTGGGTGGCGAATTAGAGAGGAGATGTGAGGAAGAAGTTGGTGACGTTGGAGCAGCAGAGACGTGGCGACGTGAGCTGGAGTGCACGAAGCGGGGAGTTTGTGAAACGGTCCTGTGTGAAAGGGCAATGCCTTCGAAATGTCGAAGGCTTCGAACTCGCGGACCCATAGTGAGGTTTGGGCGTGAAGACGGCGGTTGTGAGCTTGATGGGTTCCCAAGCTTTTGTACTGTACTTAGGCAGTAAGTAGGATATCGTCAGTGGTGATTGGCACGACCTAAGCCAGCGTACCACACTTTCTCTCGAAGACAACTTCACATCATCAGCAAAATCTAGAGGCTCTTTATATCCCAAGGTTTACGTACCAAAAAACAAACCATATTTTGACCCGTGGATGTCCCACGGCATCATGAGTGCGGCTTCCGTCGGCATGCACCTTGATGCTCAATACACTCGGCATTGCCTTATCGCACCATTAACACTTTGCCATTGGCCAACCCCGCTTTCTCGTCAATCGGGGGAGCTGGCACCGTTGGGGCGCGGCACAAGCAAGATAATGATGGTTTTCATTGTTGGAAGTGGCTGTGGAGGATTGCAGGGTGGATTGTGCCAAGATCGTTGATGTTGTGAAGTAGCCTTGAGGTCGGTTGACAGCTGGCCAGAACCCCTGTTCTGGATCACAGGATTATCATCAATTGACCTCAATTGGCTCCCTCGTGCTTCTTCATGGCCGTCATATCCTCAGATGGTAATCCCGGTTTTAAGATCCTACTTGGCAATTTCTCCAACGAACACGAAGCCAGGTCGCGTTAGTCGCCAGCACGGCTCAAGGGACGATCTATTCCACCTCTCGGCCTCCACACATTTCATCCGCATGTACCCAGCCGCCACAGCTCTAATCCAACAACACTTCAACTTAGCCCGTTCTTTGACAAGCCGAAATAATTTGTAACCTGTAGAATGTCCGGTATCGGAAACAAGTGGTCCTGGGGGATAAGAACGGCCGAAGGGCGTTTGCATGCGGGGTATCAGGTGGGTTTGATGGAGCGCGGAGTTGTAGAGAGTCACTGGAAGGAGAGAAATGATGTTGAAGTCGAGCAGCATGAAGAACTTTTTGGATTTCTTTGTCGTTATATCAGTAGGTTCCCACGTTCCTTCCCTGTGCTCACGGAGTTGTGTATCCGGTCGTTTCCATATTGCCACCAAGATTACATACTTTCCATCGCAGCCGAAGCCGCTACCTTCTCGAGCTATCAGGGTTCTTCTTTGATAACTTATTCGCCCTTTTCCTTGAGAGGAACGGTTCCTGTTCCTTCTGAATTCCCCAATACGGGCTTTGAGGCAAGGCCGTCATGTCACTCTCATCTCCGCTTCCGTATCCATCTCCTCCGTTTGAGCGTCTCGCTCCCATATCTTTATCTTTCTCCAATGGGCTGCCAAGTATCACACTGAAGTCAACATCCTCACTCTCAGTGTTGCTCTTCTTTCTCCGCTTAAACGGCCTTATCAGTATATCGCCAATTCTCTTGCATGATTTGTCGTGTGTCATCTCCCAATCAGGGATCGGAGGAAGGGGCTTCAGCCTCGGATCTTTAGGAACATTAGCATGGGTAAAAAACCTGATGCTCAGTATTTACCTGACTCATGGGACTTCTTCCATGCATTGATCCTTTGGAGTTCCGCGGCTGCGGTGCGCTTGTTGACAGCCTTCTTCTCTCGTTGCTCCTGTGTGTACTCTAGTACCGTTTGGCTGCTCTGAATGAAGATTGGAGGTGACGCCATGTCGTCGAGGATTCGTGTGCTGGGTAGGTGAAGGTGAGACGACTCTGGGGGAGGGTCTTCTCAGAGACCTCTCCTGTAACTTTGGTGTTCGAGGGTCTCTCCGACGTTCGCACGCGAATTTCCTGACTGGGCTCGTGTGTAGCGATGAAGGCGGTGGTAGTAGTAGCGATAGTGTTGCACACCTAAAGAAAGGGCGTTCAAGATGTAGGGCACGGTCGATAAAGAGAAGAGGGAAGTAAAGAGATACGTGCAGTCCGGTCGAAATAAAGGCAGATTGTGAACGAGATCTTGGTTGATGGACTCTTAAAGACTTGGTGTTCACACATGAAGATGGTAACTCCGGTTCCACTTGGCAGCCTTGAGTGAGAGACTTTCTCTTCAGCAGTGACAGAGCCAGGAATTGGTGTAGAGCACCTTATTGAGTAGAAGTATTGATGCTCTTTGAAGTGAAGATCGGTCGATGTGATTAAAGGACGTTCGTTGGCTGGAGGTAGCTCCGTTCACCGCAAAAGAGCTGCCCCCTCGTTGGCTCTGCAATGAGGATATCCACAAACGGAAGGAGGAGGCGTGTTTGGAAGTGTGCCTGGGAGAAGTTGTTTCGGAGCTCACGCGTTGTTTGCCTGCTGTTCTCGGTCTACCTGAGCTTTTAGCCAATCCGAGAACCGCTCATGGAGTAGAGGTTAGTAAGAGCACACCGCAACACGACGATGCACGCGGAGGAACATCTCTAAATCTGCAGCGTACAGATTTCTAGAATGATAGACGGTCAATCTTCCTGCGCTCTGCCCTTCGTTCAACTAGACATTTCGAAGAAGTGTAATTAGTGGGGAGAGGCGAAAAGCATCACAGCAGAATTCATGAATGCTATGAGGCTCAAAAAGTCGCTCACCAATGAGATAATGCCATCTTTTAATATTACCAAATGATTCCTGCCATCTGTCGACAGAGGAAGGAGGTTCATGGTCCAGGGATCGTCACTAGCAAGCAGTCTGGGTTACGGATATCCTCTTCTCTGTTAATTGACCCAAATAACTTAAGATCTAGGTAATCAACGATAAAATGCCCCCCCCATGGTTTATAGATTGAAGGAGAGAGATGTATGGTCTTGGTTACTACTTGACCCTTAGACGGTAGGTGGTCGCGCCTTCCCGGTAGGTAGGCTATCGGAGAGGTTTTCGCAGCCATATCACTACGATGAACACGGCCGCTGGGGGTATTTGGGGGCAACTTACGGCACTCAACAGCGCATGTTGCCTTCACTAGACTACATATGTGTAGGTGATCAGGGCGCGCTGGATCAAGGGCAATCCCGTGCAACAACGCAACTTTTGAAAGCCGTCGTGGTGCCTTATCTTTACGACGCCTACATCGCGACCTTGGGATGCTGAACTAGCTGGCTCTATGAACCTCATAGAAAAATGTGTCAGCTAAGCTGTATGCCCTCTACAAAATGCCTAGACGACAAAGCAGTCTCTCACTCCAACCTGTCTTCACCAACACGGACTCGCAGCAGCCTACCGTCCAAGCTAACCCCTCAGCTAACTCTCTTCTTCAACCCACCGCACGAGGCGACCAGGTCAACGAAAAGAAATGTTCGGTAGGCCAGCAAAAATTGCGCCAGCGAAGCAGCCGAGGCCAACCTCGAACCCAGACCGGTCCGCACTGTGCAATGCGCTGATCACAGGTTGGTCGACCGACTTCTTGAGCTCGGTGACCCTGACAAGGTAAGTTTAAGGAAGAGAAAGGGTCTGCGAGAGCTGGCGACTCTTTATAGGGAGGGGCTTGGTTAGTCAGCGGGGCTCGGCGTTGCTGTGGCCGTTTTGCAGTGAAGGAAGTGTGGCTTCTCGAAAGACTGAGCGCCGCTGGGTGACGAGAGGGTGAGGAAGGAACGAAGGGTCCCCTCGGGCCGAACGCTACGGTATCACTGGGGGCTTTACCTGCTTCTTCCCAAGCCTAATGCAAATGGACGTCATCGCTTTGAGGAATAGCAAACTTGAAATCAATCGCCATATCAGCCCAATCCATCAACGTTAGTCTCGAGGGCTGAAGCATTGCCTATCGAAGGCTCTCAAGCACAAGGCTATATGTTATCTCTGCTCTCATATGTGCTAAACTCTGTTGCAGACAGGATTCGGCTCGAATGTATGTTTTTGGAGCTATGAACCAGTGATTACATCAACTAGAGGTCTCTTAACTCTGAGATCCAAAACATTCCGAACACATGGCTCCTTTTTAGAATGTAGACTTAAGTTTGTAGAGTCCATCATTTTAGATTCATCGAGATCATGACTGTGATCAAGACAAGAGGAGACTGCCCGTATTTTCACACAAAGTGTCATGCATAGAATTGCCGACCGATCCAGCGCAAAAGTCTAGAAGAGGTTACTTCTGATTCGGCTTATTCCGAACACTAGTCAGCCCACTAATTCAAACTTATGCATCCGTGGAGTCATGTTCGTCACTTCTTGAAGCCACTGTGGTGATGGAAATCTGTATCTAGAACTGGGTCAATCTACACTACTCATTCCGTCTCTGCTCATTCGTTCCCATGCTATTCTCCCTTTGTTTTCTTCCAGCTCTGAGTATAAATTCACAAAAACTCTCAAATCTCCTAGTTAATTCCAAAGAGGCAGCCCGGCTAGTTAAGTGGTAAAGCGTAGCACTTGTATCTTAGACAAGATATGCCAAAATCGTCGGTTCACCAACACTAGGCATTCTTTTTTTTACCGATTGATAGATGGTGTGTGGGTTAACTTGGTGGTGATAAGAAAGGCGCTGCAGTGGAGATAATACGTACGATCAAGGAACAATTGCAAACTGTAACTGTTCCGGTAGCCCTCTTGGATATTTGTTGATATGTCACTGACCAGGTGTTATTTTTCTTGGGTTAATGTCGATTTAGGTTTGAGAGATAATTAAGCCATTAGTTCTATCTGCTTCTTCGAAGAATGGGAACCTAGAATTTCTTAGTCAAAGGAAACATAGCGTGCCGGAGGCCAGGGTAGTCAACGGAACGTACTACGAACGGCACGTTTCACTATGGTGCGGTCACGTGAGGTGCACAAATGTAGTAACTTTGTGAGCCGCTTCTTATAGTTGGTGGAGCTAAGGGGTTGGCCCATAATACCTTTAAAATAAGCTATTTTAGAGTAATAATTGCCTATTAGTGGATTTCTGTGCTACTGTTAAACGTGCTTCTGTAGTACAACAAGAGAGATTTCTGTATCGCCTCCCATGGTATTAATATGTAAAAACGGGTAGCATCTCACATAAATCTTCATTATCGTCCCATTTCCCTTGAAACCCATCACTATGAGCATGTCAATCTTCCTCCAAGCTCTCCGGTTAATGCAAAACTCCTCATCTAGGGCTTTAAGCTCGTCTGTATCCTATCGCTCTAGCTTTGGTCCCCTTAAGTAGTCGAAATCTTGGTAGCTCCGCTTTACCTGCGAGTTTTGCTATTGCCTAATTAAAGGAGGAGTGGCCAAGACTCAGCAATGGTATGTCCTTTAGCAACGCATTATCTAGCCCTTAGTTGGTAGAGTCAATAGCGTTGTTACTTTAAATATGAACCTGCTTACTGGGGCAACGATTAAAGCGCTTCAACTCTAGAAGAATTAGCTCCGTCGCTGAGTCGTTCGAGTGAGTGTGAGGCTTTTGGGAGCACCAAAACTATGAGGAACTAAGCTGATTGCTAAAGAAGTGTACTTAAGGGTTTATATACAGAGTGAACTAGGTCGCAAGTGGTTGGTGAATATGAGCAATTGGTGGAGTTTGTCAAGCTCCATAACTGCAAGCAGTAAGCTCGCGGAAGAAATAAAGATGGTCTCTGCTAATACTCCAAACGCTACGTTGTATCAATTGGTCAAAGGTTGAAAAGTTTGGGCGAATTGAACTATTACGGTTATCCAATCTAGTACCCCCTCCCTACATGAGTGCTAACAAAGTGAAAAGTATTGAGATACCAAAGTGCCAATTGTAAGGTATATATACTATTTCGCACGGGAATCAACCGTTGGTTGAGTATTCATACCTTTTTGGTTGTGATGGTGAAGTGGTGCCGAGCCCCGCCCTTACACCTACTGAAATGTACTACGTCCTGTTGGCCACTCTGCCGGAGGCATCCCGGGCAAGGAGAATTGCTAACTGCCTCATTCTGTTAGCTCTCTCAGCGTTAGATTAACATGATATCAACAAATTACTCCTTTCCCTTTAAGACCATATAATGTGTAGTGAATGTTAAATCTCAAGTACAGGCAAAACTTTCAATAAAGAAGAACCCGAACTTTGTTAGCTAAAGAAAAGGTATCTCAGTAGATGTCTTATGGGTAAGGGGAATTTTAGACTGTCCCTGTTCTGCTCCCTCTCTAGACCTACAGTATCATGTTATTAGTCCATTTCGAACTTTACATGGACGGGTTTCAGTTTGCTGTAAGTTGTGAATTAATTCTAGGTTTAGGCTAATTTCACACTCATGGAAAGTCCTAACCGCCTCCTTTCCTCCCCAAGTTCTCACAAGACTCCTCAACAGCGAGAGATGGCCCCTCGTCCCCCACGAGCTTGATCGGTAGTGTTCGTAACGTGGCGGAGATTGGGATTATGCAGCAGCGCTAGCCGGGGGAGGGTATCCTTAGTGACCCGTGTTCGATGCTGGCGATCATCCCCCATGGTGATAGCTCTGGCAGATTCGGTAGTGGCATCTCCCCTCCACCACGCTTATCGATGAGCCACGGATCTACCAAATCGTCCAGAACTCTCAGTACATTATCGTACATCCAGTGCCAGTTAAATCGTTCGGATTCAAAAGAAAGAAGATGTGGGGAGTGGAGGGTGGGAGTAGTGCGGAAGGTGAGCGACTGCGTAGCTGTTCGGATGCTGAAGGATACGGCGCCGATGGTGACATAGTTGGTGTCTCTAGGTTCTAGTACGTGAGTTCTGATAGGGCCAGTGGACCAGCCCTTTGCCCGCGAGCTCAAGTCTCCATGTGCTGGATCTAGTCGGTATGTTGTCTATGTGCTTCTATCCTCTTTGAGAGTTCTTGGGGAAAGGCTTCACTCCCGATATTAGGGAGAATTGCGAAGACATACATTCCGTGAGAGACGAAGCGGCGAAGTAGAAACTAGTTTACGAGGTCAAGGAAGCCAATGATAGAGAATATAATGCTGCGAAAAGAGTTTTGAATGAAAATTCGGTATCTAGGACAGCCTGCCGGTTTTCCGAATGGATCAAGGCCCAATGGGGTAAATGATATTTTTGAGGGGAGTATTACCAAAAGGGTGTTCAAAACCTCTCCAAGTGTTAAAATACCCGGGGAAGAAGTCGTACTGTTGGCTGTATTGCGGACCGAGGCGTAACGTAGGAAGGGTCTCAGTCCCTCTTGCTCCTAGTGCGGTTCGTGACGTTAGGGTACTATAAGGGTGTCATATAAGTGTTAAATTCTCTTTGAAACTGTTAGTAAAGCGCCTGGTAGTGTTAGGATTTGTCTAACGTTATATCTAACGTTGCGTGGTGTTTAATAATGGTGGGACATCAAGAATCCAAGGATCGAAAAAGATTTTTAGTCTTTCGGGTCGACGTATAAGGCGTCGATTGTGCCAACACCAGCAACCCAAATCAGTGAAGCGGCCGCTGCCAGGAAATTATACTCTCCGTTGGTGAAATGTTTCGCTGCTGGAAGGGAGTCCTGTTCTCGAAGCCCCATGATGAGAATTACGCACGTCTGCAATCCATCTTCCCACCATATGTCGACCCGGTTTACCAACAAAGCTCTATTCTCCTTCATTCATTTTCTTTTCCCGTCTTGTCCTTCCTTAGATTAATATTCGCATGTCATGCACTGGGGAGTATGACTGGTGATTTAGGTGCACTCACGTTTCAATGCTCAAGCTAAACTTAGCTACTGCAAAATTATAGCTTTCTTAAATAACGCACTACGCAAGGGAGTACAATTTTGTCTAGTAAATAAATAACTGGAAGAGCCGTCGTATTTCATCCATCATATCATGAGGCTTTGAAATGCTTGACTAAGTGACAATGCTTGTAAAACCATCAAGCTGTAGTCTTATTACTTATAATTAGACTAAGCAAGGTATTTTAGTCTTAATAAAATTTAATTTTAAATTAGGGTGGTGTAAAGAGCTAGCGTAGTAGCATTACTTGGTGTTTTTAACCTTTATAAAACATTCTCTTCAGAACCTTACTTCTTAAAACCTTGTGTAGAAATACAAAATATATAAAAAATGAGACTATAGTAGAATACACTAGAGAAGACATCAGTACTTTCAGTTAATTTGATGTAAGAATTGTCTTGATTAAAGAAGTAAAGAAGTTGAAATCTTACGTTCAGCTATCTGAGATTTGTCTTTAAACCAGAGATAGCGGATTGTATGCCGCACTAGCTTAACAATCTCCATATCCATTTCCTGGTCCAAACATTGGGTGAAGCTCCGCAACTTGCCTTCCGCGTCAGTATCCTGGCATGCTGAAACATATAGAAGAATATTAGCTTCTACCCTTCAAATGTCCACTCGAAAAGGTCGATAGAGGAGCGAAAGTTTCTGTTTGGGCTTGCGTGAAGCTTTAAGGACGCCGAAAACTTAAATTATCGAGAACAAAGCCGAGCTGTCAATATATGCCGTGAGAATTTTCCCGCCTCTTTGAGCTCTTGCATGATCATGATCATGAGAGTGTGAAGAGTGTGGAGTGTCAAAAGCTCTGGTGCCACAATCGCTATCGATAAGGTGGAAACGGTGCCGCACCCTGCTAGAGTTTTTTTTTTGGAGCCTCAGCTAAGCCGTTACTCATCCCTCAGCGTCTTACTGAGCACTTTGGATGCGACTGGGCCCCGATATTGGCAACCAATTGGAACTCACGGGCTTCGAAACTCCAGATCCGGTTGTTGCTTCCATCTCTTAGTGGACGTTCAGGTCCGACGTCATGATGCTGCCAGACACATCCCCCTGTTTCTTGTAGCCTTTAGAGCAAGGCATGAAGCATCGCGCGGAAGGATTGGGGCCTTTCCGAAGTAGTTAATTCAGGGTTGGCCTCGTGTTCGATATAAATCGGAGTGTCTATAATACGGCGAGCAACGTCCGCGACCCTCCTGCGTGTATTATCGTTACCCCGCCGCCGACTTCACGTCATCTCCACTATGGCACCTCACCTGAAAGAACAGAAGCACCCTAAATTTGGCAATTTGCCTCTCTCGACATCCGGCGCTCAAGAGACGTCGTTGACGGTATAGCTCGGTATAAAGGCCGGGGAAGTGGTACCACTAACTACTCCATCCTAGGGCAACGCGCTCCTCCGAACCCCCTACTTCAACAAAGGCTCAGGTTTCACAAGGGAAGAACGAAAGACGTTCAAGCTTCATGGCCTCCTTCCGCCCAACATCCAGACCCTTGAAGAGCAGGTACAGCGCGCATACGAACAGTACAGCTCAAGACCGAATGATCTGGCGAAGAACACTTTTATGACAAGCATGATGGAGCAGAATGAGGTGCTATTCTACCGGCTCATCCAAGACCACATAAAAGAGATGTTCTCCGTCATCTATACTCCGACTGAGGGTGACGCCATCCAAAACTATTCACGGTTGTTCCGGCGACCCGAGGGATGCTTCCTGAATATCGGAGATATAGGCCGCATCGATGACAACATCGATCAGTGGGGCGACCCGGATGACATCGACCTTATCGTAGTCAGCGACGGCGAGCAGATTCTAGGCATCGGCGATCAGGGCGTGGGCGGGATTCTCATTAGCATCGCGAAGCTGGTCATTTACACCTTATGTGCAGGAATCCACCCTTCGAGGACACTGCCTGTGGTGCTGGATTGTGGGACAAATGTGAGTGCATCGGTGCTTTGGTAGATGTATCCTGACCCTGTCTTAGAATAAGGAGCTTCTAGACGATGACTTGTATCTGGGCCTCAGGCAGCCTCGTGCCAGAGGAGACAAGTATGATAAATTTGTGTCGACCTTTGTCAATTCCTGTAAGAAACGATACCCCAAGGCATACTTACATTTTGAGGATTTCGGGCTAAACAATGCGCGGCGCATTCTTGATACGTACCAACCGGAGATTGCCTGTTTCAACGACGACGTGCAAGGGACTGGCTGCGTCACGCTTGCGGCTATCATGGCTGCATTTAAGGTCGGAGGCGTGCAATGGGGCGATGCCCGATTTGTGATATTCGGCGCAGGGACTGCAGGTACTGGCATCGCGGACCAAATTAAAGACGCCATCGCTCACGAGACTGGCAAGTCTAAGGGTGAGGCTGATCGTCAAATATGGTATGTTGGGACCCCGATTCTGTGCTGCCCCACTGACTTTGAATATGTGTGTTGATAAACCTGGCCTGCTTTTGAGGTCGAAGAAGGATCAGCTGACTCCAGCCCAAATTCCATATGCTCGTGATGATGGTGAGTGGCAGGGAAAACAGCATGGAGAATTACTTTCAGTTGTGAAGGAAGTCAAGCCGCATGTTCTCATCGGCACATCAACCGTTCCAGGGGCTTTTACTAAAGATATTGTCCAAGAAATGGCAAGACATGTTGAGCGGCCGATCATTTTTCCGCTTTCCAACCCAACTCGGCTTCATGAAGCGAAACCACAAGATCTTTTCGATTGGACCAGGGGTAAGGCGCTCGTAGCAACCGGCTCGCCTTTCCCTCCCGCGAAGTACCAGGGAAAGGAATATGAGATTTGTAAGTTGGAGATACTCGTTGTGTGCTGAATTCTGGGTTAACCATGATTAGCCGAGTGCAACAACTCTGTTACTTTCCCGGGCATTGGCTTGGGTGCTATTCTCAGTCGCACTCGACTTCTTCCCCCCTCTCTCCTTGTCGCCGCGGTCAAGGCTTTGGCATCGACTGCTCCTGCTGTTAATGGCACAGGAGGTGGCTTACTTCCGGATGTCGCGGATGTCCGAGAGGTCAGCGTACAGATCGCCAGAAATGTCATTAAAGCTGCGGTGGAGGAAGGTTTAGCGCAGGAGAAGAACATCCCCACAGGTGATACTGATCTAGAAGAATGGATTCGCGAACAGATGTGGGATGCACGATACCGGCCTTTGAAACTCATCAAAGATGATGGGGCGACGGCTCATGCGCGGGGAGAGGCTGGAATTGGCTCGCACAGGCGGGCAGCCAGCTTCAGGTTTTGACTTTGGCGGACGCTCTAGTGTTCCCAGGCCTATTCCTCCGGTTTGGTCGCTTGGACCCTTTCAACAAACACATTGCGTTATGCACGTGTTGAGCGTCTACCACGATGTTTCTACGCGATGATTGTTGGCATTGGGTTCCGTGGCCTCGTGCGCCATTTATCAATACTAGTCTTTTCCGGCTCCGGACCAACAACATCGCAAACGAAACAAGAATGCCAATGAAGAAGACACTACGCCTGAACTCTGGACTCGCTACTCCCTCGGAATAGCCACATGGTCGAAATATCGCACAGAGGCCTGATACTTTCTCCAGGGGGTTTAGTAAGTCATCCATTCGGATGTACGAATTTTTTTTGTGGTAGTGTCACCCTAACCACTCCAATACTTTCAGGCTCAATGTTTATTGGAGAATGGATAGCATAGTGGTGGAAAATGGTCTCTACAATTTTACAACCCTACCCTCCTTTCCAGTTCCCGGTCTGCTCTTATTGTGCCTATGTTCCCTCTCCATTATTCGAACACCCCCCCTCCACGCTTCTTACCTAGGACTTCTGCCAGCCTTTGAACTTGCAGTAGAAAGGTATCTATCGACAACTCCTTGGTCATTATTCTGTAACGCTGAGGACCTGACAATACGCCAGATCAGCTATCCGCCGACGAATTTCCAGGATGATCTTCCTCCCGAAAGCCGGGCTTCTCGCCCTAGCAACACTCACAATGACTTCAAAAGCTGCCCCTGTCCACCAAGCTTCCGCCATTTTACCCGAGTGTCCGATTTACGACGGTCAGCGCTTTGTTATCAACACAAACTCCACCTTCAAGATCGAATGTAACATCGACCGCACCGGCGTCAACATGCCCTCAAATCCTCGCTACGTGCCCGACTTCCAGACATGCATGAGCAGGTGCAGTGAGACATACCACTGTGTGGGTATGAGCTTCATCCCTGACACTGGTGCTTGTTATCTCAAGGCTACAAGCGGACCGCCCGGGAACAACGATGCCGAAGTTTGGGGCGCCATCTTGATCAAGAAACCTTCGGCCATGGTCGGAAAATTGTATGCCAGCACGTCTTCAACGCTTCGGCATGCTCGTAGCCTCGCCGTTGAAAGCCCTCACATTCCTACGGCCCCTGACTCTGGCGATGAAGAGCCTTTTTTAGAAGACCATATTGACGTTTCCATAGAAGAATCCGGCGCTGATAAAGGTCCCCCAGAGGCGAGGAAAGAGGTTGGGAATTTCATTTCAGAATGTCGGCGTGCCTCCAATGCTACTAGACCTCGCAGCCCAGTCACCGAGCCTACTGATGTCTCCGTGATCCCTAACTCCGTGGATAATGGCAATGGAATTAACCCCTTGGACGAAGCCATTCAGGAGTTCATTTACAAACTCATTCCTGGTCCTACGCTTCCGGATAATACCACTAGACTCCTTCGCGAGGTCATGGACGAAGTCACACTCACTTTCAAAGAACAGAGGAAGAATGCCAAACGTAGTGAGCTCGAAAATTTCATCATCACTATGGA
This sequence comes from Lindgomyces ingoldianus, assembly GCF_010093535.1. Taxonomy (NCBI): domain Eukaryota; kingdom Fungi; phylum Ascomycota; class Dothideomycetes; order Pleosporales; family Lindgomycetaceae; genus Lindgomyces; species Lindgomyces ingoldianus. Next base: position 526,024 of record NW_022985200.1, read on the forward strand.
ACGCCAAGCTGCTATTGCGGAGAGTGAAGACTTCCACAGGTCCGAGAAATTGATATTGCGTGAGAATACTGTGACGGATGATACTAGCAGCGAGTCTGACAAGCCTCCGTTTCAATTTCCTTGGGAAAAGGATCCTGATACGAGCAGCTCCGATGAAGGATATGATGATAAGGCCTGGAATCCCCCGATCTTCTTCCCCGATGATATTAGTGCCACCGACCAAAAAGGGGATGCCGCCGCAGGTGATATATGCCCCCTAAATGCGTTTATCTTATAAATACTGATAAAATCATAGTTATCGAACGCAGCCCAGCCGTAGGGGAATACCCTGCCGCAACTGAATGGGTCAATGGACGTAATGTAGTCATTCACACTTCTCATCCTGAGCGTATCCGCGAGCTGTACATGGAGTTTATCAGGGAGCTCGAAAGGGATGCTCCCGCTCTCGCCCAAATCGGAATCTATGCCATGTCTGCCCACGAGGTCGGGTCCTACATTGGCAAGTATCTCCCTATCCGAAAACTCAACCAAGAACATCCTTACGGTGCCGATGAATGGATGGTTCAGACATGTTCGCCTCTTGGGAACAGTGGCCTCTGCCAGCTGTACGCGAACGGAGAACCAGTCCCTTTCCTTGTCGAGCCTCTTGTGAATTTCCAGGTTTATATGGCGATTGATACCAACAAATCCGGACCTTTTGGTTTCGTGACCCGCTATATTGCGCCTGGTGGGCATAGAATCCCTGTCCCAACCCCTCCCCATCCTGTTAGGCCGTCCCCAAGGCCTTACACTAATACACCTTTTGGGACCCACTGGTACTCAGAGAAATTAGAGTCTCACTCTCCTACAACAGATTACACCCCTGGTTGCTGGCATGATGACGTGGATTACTGCTCACAAGATCTCTCTTCACTTTCTTCTCTTAAATTCAAGCGGCCGTGGGGGAAGGAAACCGTCATGGCGACTGAGACAGACTATGAACAGACTACTGATACTGCCACCGTCACCGAGACTACGACCGAGAAACCTGATGTGCATCGCGAAAAGAAAGTTACAGTCAAAGCGCCCCAACAGGTTCTTCGTGCCTGGCGAAGGCAGGAGAACGCACTTGAGCCCAATATCCAGGCTTCTGACTCTTCAGATTTTACCTCTACATCCTCCTCCGATAGCGAGACCGATGACGAAACGTACCAAACCAACACTTTCCATATCTACCTTCAACCAAGCCCTCACGCCCACGCCCCCGATGGTCTGTTGCACAACATTGCCGACGCCGATGGAATACGTGAGGGCTCCAACGAAGGTAAGGCGAGCTACAAGCTCTCAATTGATGGAGGCGAGCAAATGAAGGAGGGCGAGAGTCCGGATGGCGTGCATCAGGAGCGGACGAATTGGAAGAGTGAGAAGGAGGATTTTGAGGGCAAGTGGGAGGAGTCTGAGTATGATGGAATGGAGATTGAATCGAATTAGGGGATGGGTGCATGGAGCAGATTGGTCTGGTAAGTGGAATTCTTTGAAACCGTTGTGGCGGGAGAGGTACTGACTTAAGGCGAAGTAAGTGACTGAGCACCATTGATCTCGGATTGATAAATTAGTCGGGGACGAGATCGTGCACAGCGATCGATCACTTCCCAGTGGACGCTGGAATGGAAACAATCCCAGAGAAATTGTTATAGGGCGTTTGTCTTCTCTGATTTCATTTCTTCTTTCATCGCGGTCGCCGCAAGAGGCAACTCATCTTGTGCGAGTAGCGGGGTGTTCAGAGGCGAAAAAGGGAAAAGGCTTGGTACAATGTTAAGTAGGAAGAATTTCTATTCAAATAATTGCCCAGTTGTTATAATTTGCAGTTGAAATTCGATTGTAGTGACGTGGGTAGTGGATTGTTTGTGGAGATGGGAGAGACTAACCAAAATCAAGGGACTCCGAAAGATTTCAGTTCGGTACTCGTCAAGCCCTCATTATCCAGAAGTTGATATGGATCTCCTCGACTACATGAAGTGGCTCAGACGCCTTAAATACGGTCAATTTTGTGCAGTTCAAGCTGTGGATAGCTCTCAATGATATTTAGAAATAGTACGTTGAATTGAGTCTCGAGTGACACCAATTCCACTCTTAGAGAGTTTCCAAATCCAGGCTTTCGGAAGACTAAGTACGCTGATACGATAGCGTGCGGTTTGGTAAGTGTCATCGGAAATAACATTCGTCTTTTTCCAGGCTACCACGGCCCTGTCATACCGAATAGCTTCCATGGGCCCTCTCATAATGGTAAATATAAATCACTATACTCTTTCCACTATAATTGCTAGATTCCCTTCTCTAATTTCAACATGGAGTGTGGAAATCAATTGTCCCATACACCTGATGCCCGCGACTCCCGTCTCTGCTTACGCAAAACACGCTGAGATACACTGTCAGAAGCTAACGATGCTAGAGCTGTGACCTCGCAAAGTGGGGCGAGACCTACCAGTACTGTCTTAGAATGACAAGTGATCCGCAGAGCGGGCATTATGAAGTATTTAAGCCAGATCCTGCTTGTACTCTGGTTTCCGTCGTTTCCGTCAGGTATAGCGTCTGCAATAACTTAGAGTGCATTTCTTGGGCTACGAACTGCTCCTAGGGTCGTATGGGAAATTGTTCCATATGGCCTCACCGAGCTCCGATATCTGCCTACTTAGGTTGTTCTAGAGTGCGTCTCTCTTCTTCAGTAGACTGGCGAGTTCGGTAATGCAAACACAACCAGCTCTCCCTGACCTAGTGCAACGGCCGGTCAGCTATGTTTAGCGAATTCAACTCATAAGATTCTGTCTAGCCTAGTAAATTTGGAATAGCAGTGTGTGTTGTGGTTGCTGTCGTAGTATCACTCACTTATCATAGCGCTCTGCTATTTTTAAAAAAATTTCATGAGACTGTGCTCCCGCTTTTGATCCTTGCGGCTGACCGTCTTGAAAATGGAGTAAATATAGTGGTTTATGAAGCCTATTTTTCAGGTTTGCAAAGAAAATCCTCTGTGCGTGGTAGTGGAGTGAAAGGCAAACAGTGAAAGCCGCTTCTAGTGTGGTTACACAGTAATGGCACTGTAACGAAACTCCATCACCTCCAGCCTATTGCCTTTGCGGCGCGATTTTGAATCCCGCCGCACTTGAAGTTTCTCTAACCTCTGTGCAGCCTCCACCAACGACAGCCCGCCCACCACTATGTCGGACAATCGTCTCGATCAAGAGTGGGTTCGCGAGGAGCTCATTCCTTTCCTTGCGCGGGTCTGGGGCAAGCGTCAAGACTGTGCTATTAGATATGACTGGACAGAAGATGTTCATCGCGCTGAAGATCAAGTTAACAGCATCGTAAGCGGGCCTAGGATCTAGCTCGGGAACATTTTGCACTTGCTGACATGATTGCGGCAGCGCGACTATGATAACAGTGCATACACTGTCGAGCGCCTCCGCCAAGCTCTCTATATCCCAGGAGTAATTTACGCGCACCCAGGAAGTCAAGTGTATGCTGTTGCTCAAGACATCGGCTTGTCTATCGCTATATTCGTCCGGTATGCGCTGACCTATGGCGGGTATCAGTTAGCGACGCTGGATCATACTTGGAACCCAAGTGTGGTCCAAGGTGCAATGGAGTTGAGGAAGTCTGGTAGAGATGTGCCGTTGATACACATGGATCCGAAGTAGGCGACTTTTTGGGGAGGCTATTAAGATTTGCGCCGCTGACTCGGACTATAAGTACTGCTCCACTGTCTCCAGTCTTAGGGGATAGCGTTCCTGGTTCTGTCGGTTTCGGAAAGTCTATGCAATCTACATATTCGGAAAAAAATCGACAGCTTGCGGTGCATGCAAGATCCGGCCCCGCTGCCGTGCATTCAGCTCAAAAACGCGGTGGTGACTGGTGGTCGTTCGTAGGCACTGACCAGGGCGGGTTAGGGAGTTTCTATCCTGCATATTCTTCATCAGCACCACCCCCAGGTCCCGCTATTGGGGATTTCTCCGGCGTGTTGGCTAGGTTTTCGCCTATGCTCTCATTAAGTCAACCTCGTCAAGTATCTTGGGACATCCCGGATGGAAGCAGGTACTACGGTTCGTACAACGGGTATTCTAAGTCCTCCCATGGCCCTGTCCATCCTCGTGGGTGTGGTAAGGGCTCTCGTTGGAAGAATAAGGCTTCAGAGACAGCGATGGGAGCTCAGAGCCGCATCTCCAGCTCCTGGTCTGCTCACCACCATCATTGGGCTTGGCCATGTATGACATCTGGGCCAGCCTTGCCTACTAGTCAAGCTTACTATTCTATTACCGGTACAGTGGGTTCCTACGAAACACAGCAGGGTTCCATGGTGCCCCCATATGCGGCAGGACGAATTAACGCCAGCGTATCACAACGTCAAGGTGGACATCGTTCTGGCCAGGTCAACGGCAGTAGACCCTGTGCGTACTCAGGTATGCCCGGTGCTCACTTCAATATCAACCGCGACATTTCCAGCCCTTCCACCGCCAGCAGTTTTCATACAGCTTCAAGTGTAGGGTCCGCTCTCCGCGCTGAGGCTTCAGAATATGTCCCCAAGACTGGTTTGCGAGGTACAGCATCCGAGTTCCATCCTAGCGCTAAATCCCGCAACAAATCGATCGAAAAATAGGGTTCTGACGTGATTTGATGGAACTTGGTTTAATTTGAAGAACCTCTAGATAACATGATTAGACGGCTTTGTCGGCGGTTGGAGGAATTCCTTTGAAAGCGATGTGCTAGAAAGAAGAGAAAGTATGAGCCCTTTGCGAACACTTCGGTAGACCTATAGGTGATTAATGTGCATGAACCTCTCCTCGCTTCATATGGATTGTTATGGTGTGTAGTGCGAGCTTCGCTTTGGCGGGGGTACGACATCGATGTTAAGGTGCTATGAACTCGACCAGTTTTAGGCTCGTGGCTGATAATGACTCCGCTGAGGGCCCTGAGAACAATCTTCGTCTGGTTGTTTTACTGACCTCATTCCCTTCCCTCTTCTTCACACTCATCACAATCCAAAATCTAACCCACCAATCTAACCCGTGCCTTCTCACCTATCTAATTCAGGAAGTGTTAATGAGGAGAGCGAGGAAGGCATATACAACTTGACATTCCCCATGTGATGTTTCAATTTTGTACATACCAACTCTAATATAACGGTTGGCAAATCTTCCTCATATTCCCTTTTGATTATATGATCTGCTTTTATCAATTCAACATTTTGTGGATTAGGCAAAGCGATTGGGTTGTTTCATTACGTGATTCTCCGCTTGCTTTGGGTAATATCACTGAAGTTACTTCATTCATATTCTACGTTCTTGGAATCACTTTAGTCTACAGAACCTATATATAGTGCCTAGATATCGTCCTGGTGCGCAATTTACCAATTTCCTTCAAGGCAATGCGGATGCTGTCATTCTTAGTCAATCAACTTGTGCGATTACCGAGGAATCGGCCTTGATGAACGATCGTTGAAAGTGTTCAGTGCTATTGAAAGAATGAATCGTTAAACAAGATCTATAAAGAGGGCTAGTAAAGCCGTCCCCAAATAAGAGTATCTCCCCGATGCCCCTATGCACGTACACGATGACACTCATCCGACCCCATCATTCCACCAAAGGAGAGAAATAAAAGTGGCACGGTGTCTTCAAATGTTCAACTTTTTGCCTTACTAGACCCGTATGAGCGGAGCTTGCTTGATTTCATCATTGATGTTGCTACTTATTTATCCCATCCACGATACCATGTGTACATTCTTAGACATCAGGGACCTTCTCGGCCTCTTTAAGGCTTCCAAGCAATGTTGTTGCATCTATTCGGAAACGCTTAAGCAGCAGTGGAATATAGATACGAAGCTATCCAGATATTTTGTAAGTCTAATCCAATTCCGTTGCGTGTATGCTCAGCTCGACTTCCTGATTGGCGGAGGCTTTGCTGTGGAGATCTTTTCATGATCAAGCCTCCTTAGTGATACGAGAGCGGACAACTTTATCTAACTGCAGGCCAAGCAGGGAGATGGTTCTACTTGGGTATTTAAATACCTTTAGAATGAAGGATACGCAAAATCGTTGTTGCCTAGATAGGTGTGACAGGCGAAAGCAAGACTCGCTCAGTGTGAAAACCTTGGTGAATGCATTCGATGATCCCTTGAATTGCACAATTTGGACAATGAGTAAATGGCTGACTTTATAACAGCAGGTCTGGACGTACAGCAAAGTAACACCTCATCTTAGAAGCGAGCGCATAGTTGACGTCTGGTGGTCGATGACACACCTCCCATCTATGCATTCTTAGACGCGATGAGCCGTACCTGCCCGCTCAACTTCATGAATTAGAACAAAGCCTATCAGCCACATACCCGTTAGTGAATGAAGTTCAATGTTGTAATACTAGTGGTGCACAGATGCAAGAGTTACTGGAATTTTGGAGACAAGCGGAAACCGTAAGAAGAAACAAAATCCTTTGGTTTGGAATGACGTTTTGTTGTACCTGTGGGAGCCATAACCCAAGTCCCGCCACTGGATTATTCCATCGCGATAATGATACGGTTGTTGTATCAAGCTTGTAGTGTATTTAGCTTAAGTATATCTGACAGTGTCTATGATGATGAAGTAGCGAGGGGTTTGAAGAGTGAGTGGATGTTGGATTAGCCGCCCGACCCCTTCCAACACAGTATTTAACAGGATCGCTTAACGGCCAATAATTACTTTGCCTCCCACGAATCCTTCTGGTATGGTTGGATATCCGGAGTTATTTGACTACACCAAAAATTTTACATATATATCTTTTATACTTTTAAAAATACTATAATTGAGCAACCGGGAGTGTGGCCGAGCGGTTATGGCGCTAGCTTCAGGTGCTAGTATCGCAAGATGCGTGGGTTCGAGTGAGTTGTTTGGTTGCAAACGTATGTTCAATTATTAATATTGTATAGATCCCACCGCTCTCAACATTTTTTTGGCAATTTTTTTTTAGTTCCGTAACCAGATCTCTTTTTGTTGAGTTCAATAAAGCGAATCTCTGTGCATGCCAAAGTGGAAATGAGGGGTAAGCACAGCTCGGCCACCTGACCTATGCATTATCATCTTTTTGGTATTCTAGACAGTTTCTATTAGAGACGGAATGCACTCAGGTGCCAAGCCATCTACTAGCGGCCTCCCCAGCGTGTTTCCTCTTCCATCTCCAGAAAATTATTTGGCCTCCACTCTCTTCATTTAACGGAGCAAGCTAGAAAGGGACATTAGCTTTGGGAACCCAGGGGCAAGGTTCAGGAACGGTGCATGACCAATGCACGTGAGCCAATACGACACGCGAAGGCTGAGGCTTGGCCTCCATCTTAGCAGACCTCATCCATTCAAAAGCTGACGCTCACCCGGCCCAATTGAGCTGTCAAACTGCTCAGACCCTGGGAACGAGGACGCAGAATTACGACATCGGGTCCATGGTCGGCACATAACATTTTTCCTCGCCGCTCTCTGGAAGAGCGGCTTCCTTTACCTTTCCCTGGCGTCTCATCCCTCGAGGCGCCGCTCTTATCCTCGGGATTTGGAGTTGATTTTGATCTGAGCGACGCACGATGGTGATTTTTCGAATCGCGGGCATAGGGCGACGGGCCTGGGCCTTTGTGCTGTTGCTCTCAATTTTTGCTACTCTTGCTTTTGCACTGCAGAGTGAAGGCCGTCCTTACGGTGAGAGCTCCGTCCCCCCCCTCAGCCTTCTAGCTGTGTACTCACAACTTTCACTTATAGGCTACGACTCGGGTCACGAGACTGGCTACGAGACTGAAAACCAAAACGTCCTCCATCCTATTCGTCCCATCGGCTCTGGCCAGCGACTCCCCGAACCCAAATCATATAATTCATACCTGAAAGGCCAGTATGGAGGTTCCCCCTTCTCCCCCTCAGCCGTTACAAACGCACTCCAAGAATTGCACGCGGCGCTCTCCACAATGCAAACCTTCTATTTCAGCCTCTGGCTTGGAAAATGGACAACAGCTATCGACTGGACCGCTGCCATAATGGGCACCCACGTCTCCGCAGCCTTATCCTCGCTCTCACATTCCCTACCATACACAATGCCTGGCACCTTTGATAAAGACCGAAAACTCGACGTTGAAGCGCAAATGATCGAAAACGAAATAAACAAATACTTCACGCAAAGCATAACTTATTTCTTCGGTGAAGACCATTTCGCTATCCGCAACCAAGCCTACGACGACATGTTATGGGTAGTCCTCGGTTGGCTGGAAGGCATACAATTCATAAACGGCCATTCGGAGATGCACTACCCACTCTCGTCTGACCGCGCACAGGGCGAATCCGAATGGCATGGTCGACAATTCGCCCCGGCGTTCGCACACCGCGCGCGCATATTCTACGAACTTGCGTCGAAAGGTTGGGACTGGAAATTGTGTGGCGGAGGTATGAATTGGAATCCACATACACGATTGCCATATAAAAATGCGATTACAAATGAGCTTTTTATTTCGGCGAGTATTGGCATGTACCTCCATTTTACCGGCGATACGAATTGTTCTCCCTTTATGGGTGCAGGGGATAATAAAGACGACCCTGGTTGGAAGAAACTCCGGAGCCAGGAACGAGGGGATGATGAGGGTTGCGATTACGGAGTGCCTAGAGCGACGTATGATCCAATATATCTATCTGCTGCTATCAATGGCTACAAGTGGCTTAAGGACAGTGGGATGAAGAATACGCATGGTTTGTATGTCGACGGATTTCATATTAAAGACTATGGCAAGAATAATAGTATCGGGACTGGGAAATGCGATGAACGAAACGAAATGGTATACACATACAACCAAGGCGTTCTCCTCTCCGGGTTACGAGGATTGTGGGAAGGTACAGGACGCGTAGAGTATCTCGAAGATGCACACGAACTCATCCGAAACGTTATTCGGGCGACAGGGTGGACGGACACGAAAATATCACCTTCGGTATCCTTCTCACTAGCCGAACATGACACCAAATCACACCACGACGGGCCCCTTTCCGAGCCTGAGTCCGGATCCCCCTCCCCCGAGAACGAGTCTGCATCTACAACCCAATGGTCAGGCCTTGGCAGTCATGGCATCCTAACTGAGCTCTGTGATCCCTACGGCACATGTTCCCAAAACGGCCAAACCTTCAAAGGAATCTTCTTCCACCATCTGACAACCTTCTGCGCACCGCTACCAACATCCGCAGCTATGCCTGGAAAAACATTCTTCGCGTCAAAGGTTACGGCTGCTCTGCATAAACGGAGTTGTGGGGAGTATGCGGCGTGGGTCGTGTTGAATGCGCAGAAGGCGATGGGGACGCGGGATACGAGGGGCAGATTTGGGACGTGGTGGGGTGCGCCGAGTGGAATCGTGGGTATGAGGGTGGATGATGAGGGGGAGAGGGAGAAGTTTCATAGGACGTTGATTCGGAAGGGGATGAGCCATGTTCTTCCACTCAATGCTATGGATTATAGAAACCATCCTTCGACGCTATTACGCGACGAACAGACGGAAGGCGAACCGAACATTGACATCACCGGAATGAAAGAACAAGACTTCAACAGTGGAAACCGGGATCTAAACGATAGGGGACGAGGACGCACGGTCGAGACCCAGGGAGGTGGTGTCGCTGTTGTGCGGGCTATGTGGGAGTTTCTGCGGAACTATGACAACGATGATGAGTAAGTGATGATGACGTATATATGTTACTACACTTGATATCCGGAGTCATGTTTCGTCGCATGCTTGTTTGCTTGCCATTCCCACATTTGGAGAAATATATCATATATCTCTCTATATTTCGTACCCTTTATTCTTATCCCACCTTGTTAGATTCTGCAAATCAAGTGATATATTTGGACTTTAGCTGGCATCATGCTTTCTTTGCGGATGTGCGCTCAGCCTAGACCAAGGTTACCGGAATAGGTAGGCACACATCTCCTTCACTGTCTACCAAGAGCAATCGAATTTGGTTCCACGCCGCCGTCCCCGGAATCCTAGCCGCCATGCTACTGATATCTATATGCCTGCATTTGGTATACCACGCTATGCCACGGAAAACTACGCATACAAGTACGCGTGAAGAAAAGACATCCACCATCAACCCGGTCCCCAGTTCTACACGCTAACTTCCCTACCTGTCTTGTAGAAAAGTAGACCCCACCCCGTTCCCCCTGAAAAGCTCCATCACATAACTCCCAGCTCCCCAAAGCCTCTCAACACATCCTTATCCACTCTACTCAACCACTCCTCCTGAAACCGTTCGTCTCCACCCGCCGCCAAGATGGCTGCCTGCAAATGTTCTTTCACAAATTGAACGAGGTTAAGCCTATGCACGGGATCTGAGTAGATGAGTTCACGCTTTCGGATATCCTCGGGGGCTTCTGGGTCGTTTGGTTGTGGGGGAAGAGGGTCCGGGGGCCAGTAGAGGGAGCTGTAGTGGGTTAGTCAGTGTTTGAATTTGGGAGTGGAGTGGTAAGGGAAGTGAATAAATAACATACTCCATGCTCCGATCATCCATGCCGTCCAACAACTCCCCCAACACATCCATCCAAACCGCCATCAAACTCTGCAATCGCCCCAAAATCCACCCCTCACCCAATTCCAAAAACCTTGTCAAAACAAGACACATCAACTTTCGATTCGGCGCGTCTCCGATGTTTTCAATATGTCCAAACCACTCCTCCAACAACCACTCTAGCGTCCGCTCTACAGTCGCGGGCGCGCCAATTGTTGCCAGTGCTTCTAGTAAGACCCGTGGTGCCGCAAATCCAACCCGCGCTAGCACGACAAAATAATCCGTCTCGACAACGCCATCTACGGCTCGCGACGGTAACTCACGATACGGGCCATGGGACTGGTGGTGTGTCCATGCGCCATGTAAACCTTCCATGACCTTTGCCAGAAACCCTGTGGAAAGGAGATCCCCAACGAGTACTTTAACAGCTTGATCGCCGCCGAAGCCGTCGGCCCCGCGGATCACGCATTCCATGAGATGTGTTACCATGCCGTTGACTTCGGGTTTCAGGCTACCGAGGAGGTCCGCGAGAGCTTTGAGGAGCTCTTGTCGGAAGCTATCTGCGAGGACAGAGCCCGGGGCGAGCAGCAGATAAGCTTCTGTGATTTCGATGGCTTTGCGGAGGGTTTCATTGTCCATTGCAAAAAGGGGTATCAGAAACTTTAACAATTCAAGAAGTTCCGGGGGAGTTGGTTCGGGGGCAGAAGGCGTTTGCGCGAGTATCGAGGCCCAGAGATCGAGCGCGTCTTCGAGAAGGTAGACTTGGGTTTCGGAGCCGGGTTCGATTGCGGATTGGATGATGGGGAGGAACGAGACGTGGTAAGTGCGCGATTCGGCTTTCATGGCGTTTGTGAGGCGCGAGAGGATAGTTAGGATAGCTTGTTTCATTAGGTGTTGATCGCCGGATTCAGACCATAGAGGTGGGAGGAGGGATATTATGCTGTTCGCGTAGGGGGTGATCTATTCGACATTAGCCAAACGGGTTTTTTTTTGAATCTATGATTTTTTAGACTTTGACATACGTGATGCTCAAGTCTCTCAACGGTGATACTGATTGTATTCAGCAACGCCATCTTCGTCTCCGGCAACTCCACCTCCTGCACCAACGCCATCAACCGATCCAGGATCTCTGGCGCATATGGCATGAAGTTCTTAGCTTTGAACTCCCACTCATCCGCAATATCTCGAAACTTTCTTCCTGCGGTGACCCGCACAACCTGGTCATTTAGAGGATCATTCTTGTCTAGGAGATGTTGGTAGATCTGGTAAACGACAGGTTTCTTTACTTCGGATACTTTTATAGCGATCCACTGTGCTATGATGATTGCGATACGGCGGCGGATAATGTTGAATCCCGTTTTCTGTTTCTGGGCTTCGGCAACGAGCGTGTTGGAGATGAAGGCATCAAAGTCGAGGTCATCAAGCAGGATGTCTGCTGCAAGTCCAACAGCCGTATACACCGAGTCTTTGAACAGCACATCCTCATTCTCCGGCGCTATCCATGTTAGCCCACACATCCCTTCCAATACAACGAGCAGACTTACTCGCAACCGAATAAAACACTTGCAGCAACGGCTGTATGATCAGTTCCTTGAAATTCTTCGCCAAATCCAAAAACAACTTCTCGGCACAGGGACGGATTGCAAACTCCCAATCCTCGCCCCCTTCCTCCATCTTCTCCCATTCATCCGGCTCCTCCTCCCACATCCTCAAATCACTCGGCCTGAAGACAAAGAACCTCGTCACGAGGGCGGATATCATTTCCCGAACAAGGTCATCTGTCAAGAGTTCGAGCTTGATTATCTGCACGGCACGACTTCGTTCTTCCTTCTCCTGTGGCTGTCGGTACCGAAAGGTTTGTTGTGGGTAGAACACCATTTTCACGCAGGCACGAACGAGGAGGAGGCCTTTGAGCCCGAGACGCTCGAGTATGGGAGCGTCATCTTCAGAATCGCCGTCGGTGCCAATCTGAGCATGATCTAGGGACTCTGAGCCCCAGGATTCTCCAAGCTTGGCTACGAGACTCCAGTAGTCGCGGACGAGGTCGATGGTGTTTGGCAACAAGACGAAGTCAGCGGGATGAGTTTGCGCCATGGCTAGATGAAACTTGGCGAGCTGCATGAGGTGTTTCTCGATAAGCCGTCGTACGCTCGGAGCCAACGGAGAGTCTTCTTGCATGGCATACCGAAGGAACTCTGCGAAGTGAGTTCTAGTCAGAGTCCAGAAAGCTTGAACATCCTTGTCCCTGGCGGGGAAGTCGTATCCTGCGATGATTAGTCGTCGCAGCGCTTTTATGGCGAGCAGACTGTTATCGATATCCTCAAGAGCCCCACCTTCGTCGTCTCCTCCATCTCGGAAGAAAGTCTGCCAGCTCTGCACTTTTTGGACATATATGTGGCCGAGGACGTTGAAGCTTTCGGGCGCGATGGTGCCTAGAACTGCCCTTGTCTTCATCATTCGGCCTGTAGATAGCTCTTTGATTATGTGGAGCATTATGAGCAGGGCACGTGGAAGGTGGAGGCGGTAGGCATTGGGGTCAGTAGACGAACGGAGGATTTGGAGGAGCAGTTGGAAGAGGTCTGGCCTACAAGTGATGAGCACTTGTTGCATAGATATTGGAAGTGGCGGCATACCAGTCATTTGGAAACTCGAATCGGACAATCTTGGCTATGACCAAGGCGTTCTGGAGAGCCAAACGCTGGTCGGCCTCGTTGACACCGCACTGCAAAAGCTTCGATCGGATGACAGCCTTGTCCTCTTTACTCGCAGCACTGTGGCCCCGTCAGCGCCCGCAAAGCAGCACATATTCTGGGCGTCATACTTCGAGGCCGTCTTCCGCCAGTATTTGTCGATGCCATTCTTGAGCTGGATGATGGCGAGGTAGCGAACTTCGAGGGGAAGGGATTTGTCGAGAAACACAGCCTGTGACATGTCACGACGCCAGGTCTTTCTATGGATCATGTACCCCGCCTACCTGTAGCAGAGGATAGAATCCCTTTGATTTTTCCCACGTCTGTAGCTGCTTGGTGCCTGTTTGGATCTGATTTGGATCTGCAGAGGCGGCTGACCGAAGGACATGATATAGAATGCCTTCGGAGAGTGGATTTGCCTCTCCGGGGACCTCTATCAAAGGGACCTCAACCTCCATGGTTGTGGTGGATTCCACGGAATTGCTGGATGCAGTTATGGTAGTGGGGTGTTCTGTGCCGCGGGGGGGGGAGTAAATTGATCACGAACTCTACGGCATTTACAGCAGCGGTGAAGGACGGCAGGCACTCCACGCCAGCGAATCCAAATTCCTGCTCACCCAGGGCGAAACGCAATCCATGAAGCGCGTAGTGTAAGAGGCTGGCCATGTTCAGTCAAAAAAAAACTCAAGCTCCAGCTCCCCGCACCGCTCCCTATCCCAAACTAAGCCAGTGGTGGCCTCGCCTTTCTCACTCGCTCCCCATCAAGGCGGACCATCCATGCGCGTGCAAGCCGAGGTCTCCCTCGGTCCAGCCCTCTGCATTCACATCTCAGCCCATATCAGCATCAGCAGCGGCGTGCACGACTCTGCTAGTGTCTGTAGTCTCTGCAACTCCACATCTACTTATACCCCCAGCTGGTCCACGCGCATCTCTCTCAATCCCAATGCCCTCCAATGCCCTCCGCCGACTTTGCCGCCGCACAAGAGCGTCTCGCAGCGCGCCGCGCCCAACGCGCATCCCAGCAACGCGCACATCATGATTCCCAAGTTTCCACACGAAGTCCCGCAGTCGGGTCTGGACGCGGTGTGTCGAGATTGCCGTTTCCGTTTGGGCAACTGGGCGGCGTGGGCGTGAGCGCGTGGGATGCCATCAAGGGACGGGAAGGAACGAGGCCGGAATTTAGGGTTGGTCAGGTTGATGCAGAGCTCCTCGACGAAGAGCTGTTAGAACTACTAAAGGCCCAGGCTGGCGAGGGTCTCAAGTATTTCGGAAGCCATTTAGCGGATGCATGGGGTGCTGAGATACTTCTTGCGTTGCGGTTGATTCTGTTCAAACTGAGTATCTGGAACAACAACGCTTCTTACGGCGCTCATCTCCAAGGCCTACGCTACACCGACGCACGCAGCAAGAGTTCCGCCCGCCCGCCCCCGAAGCCCTGGCAAAAAGCCGCGTACGGCATCATCACGATCGGCGGCCGCTACGGGTGGACGAAATGGGAAGAATACCTTCTCGCAACCTCCGAAGACTACACCGTTCCGCAGTCCCACGCGCTGAAACTCGCGGGCAGGATAACCGAGTACATCAACAGCGCGCACGACATGGCGAGTCTAGCATCCTTCCTCGTCTTCTTACTCAACGGCCGCTATAGAACCCTGACAGACCGTCTGCTCCGTCTCCGGCTGACTCCAACCTCGCATTCGACGAGCAGAGAAGTCTCGTTTGAATACCTAAACCGACAGCTTGTGTGGCACGCGTTCACGGAATTCTTGCTCTTCCTCCTGCCTCTCGTGGGCATATCACGCTGGCGCCGAACCCTGGGTCGCACCTGGCGAAAACTGAAAGCCTCCATCCTGTCTCTCCTCGGTCGCGGCTCCCCCTCCTCAGGTCCCACAGGCCCCTCGGACCCCTCGGACCCCTCCGCCGACACCGCGTATCCCACCGGTGAACTCAGCTTCCTCCCCGAACGAACCTGCGCAATCTGCTATAGAGATCAAAACCCCACTGCGGCAACCGAACAAGACATCATAGCCCAATCTGCCGGCGGGGGAGGCGTCGTGGGCTCCGCGGCTACGGATATCACGAATCCGTACGAAGCCGTGGCGTGTGGCTGCGTGTATTGTTTTGCGTGTTTGGCGCAGCGGATTGCGAACGAAGAGGGTGAGGGGTGGACGTGTTTGCGCTGCGGGGAGGTTGTGAAGGAATGTCGCCCTTGGAGTGGCGATGTTTTGGAAGAGAAAGGCGCGCGGACACACGAAGACGTCGGGCATGCGGGGAAGAGTGTGGGGTTTGCTGCTACGGGTGGTGCCTCTCACGACGACGACAACGGCGATAACGATGACGATGACGAAAATGCTGGTCCACACTCACGGCTGAGGGAAGTTGATCCCATCCCCGTCGCCGAGGACGTCTCTGGCACCACCGCCTCAAGCGAAGCACGCATGGGCTTAGAAGCATCGCGGGGTCTTGACCTTGGAGATTCATTAGCTTTAAGTGAGAGTCAGGCGTGGGCGCATGCCAGTGACGATCGCAGCAGCTCGGATTCCGATCAGCAGAGCGAGGAGTACGATGAGGATGAGGAGGAAGAGGGTGAGGAATTGGAAGACTACTAATAGGATAGAGGGGTTGGTCTGGCGGTTTTGTCGCTTCACTATGTGATATGGTTCATCACGGATAAGGGATTTAGGGGGTGCAGAAATGTCTGTTCTGGACGGGACCCGGGCATGCACACCATAGTCACAAGGCATGATTGAGTTATCCATGTATACTTGAGGAAATTCTTTGCATCTTTTCTAGATTTCTGGTGCGGACTAGAGGATTGTAAGGACTAGGAATTTAAATCCCCGTCTTAGGGCAGGACACAGATGATGCAGATAGCATGCATGCATGATCAGGGCTGTAAGATGCAAAGTTTACATTGAAATATTCGACCCATTCGTCCCTCCCTCTTTCCACCCACGTCCGATTCAATTCCTAACTCCCAAACGATTACA
This sequence comes from Lindgomyces ingoldianus, assembly GCF_010093535.1. Lineage (NCBI taxonomy): Eukaryota > Fungi > Ascomycota > Dothideomycetes > Pleosporales > Lindgomycetaceae > Lindgomyces > Lindgomyces ingoldianus. The sequence continues at coordinate 542,218 of NW_022985200.1, forward strand.
TCAGTTCATGGCCTAACAAGATTAGGGAAACTTTGTTTCCTAACCCTGATTACTTGTAATCTCACATTTCCCTAATATACTCGGCCCACCACATCCGTCCATCCCCCTCAAGCAGCAAACTCAAACCTGCCCAACCTCACCATCCTCTCCTCAGGACTCTCCGTATCCCCCGAAAACACCAATCGGATGTTCTTCTCTTTCTTCGAGCTTCCGCCTGCCTTCCCTTCCTTCGCATCTTTGACGTCTTTCGCGTCCTTCGCAGCGCTCGAAATGAGTTCGTCCACGGATGCGACAAGAGCGGCGTTGGGATGGCCAGGTGGGCGGGGTGGTAGGGCTTGTGGGACGGCTGGTGGGAAGGGGTGTTGTGGTTGCTGTTGTGGCGCTTGTTGGGGTGCTGCGAAGGGGTTTGCGGGTGGTGGTGAGGGACCGCCGGGGATGGCTGGGAGACTGGCAGTGGGCTGGGAGTGGCCGAGGTGGGGGAGGGGTGGTTGCTGGGAGGTGGTTAGTCAGTGATTGATGATGGGGGGACTGCGGAAGCAGGGTATGAGTGTCCTCCGGTGAGGAACCCCACCTCCCCCCAGCAAGACAGGCTGTCTTCATCCTCCCAAGACGTTGTATGCATATGCTCGCTGCTACAAACACGGAAGCAAGACTATAGACGAAAGCAGATGTACTTACCGAACCAATGGGCTGCACCGGCCCACCGCTTCCATTCATCTGCATCCCTCCGTTTGCGATATTCTCTTTAAATTCTACAATCCTCTTCTTAATACCCTCAATCGTCTCCTCAACCTTCTGCTTCTTTGCTAACTGGCCTCCAGCACCAAAAGCATCATGCACCGGATTTCCCGTCAAACGCGCCCGCTCTTGCTCCTCGGCGAAATGCTTGCTTGTGACCTCCTGATTGTGCTGGTCCACAACTTCGGCTGGAATACCTTCCATGCCGAAGATCTCTATGTCGAGGGATTGTCGGTCGGGGTTGGCGTTTTCGACTTTTGTTAGGTTTTCTTTGTGTACTTGATTCATGTGGACGGAGAGACCTGAAATGGATTAATATAAACTCCTCCAACGCGAGCATAAGGTGTAAAGTTCGGTGAAGGGGAGGTAGAAGCAAGCTTACCTCCAGCAGTATTCAGCCGCCGATTACATTTGTCGCATTTGAAATGTTTAGCCTTTTGATGCGAAATTAAGATCTTAAGATCGTCGAAGTCGCGTTCGCAATAGTAACACCATGGTCGGTCGAGCTTCTGCTGGAGGGTTGGATACTGTCGCTTTCGCTTCGTCATAGCGGCGCAATGAGGGCGAAGATTAAATGGAAGTTTGGTGAGGTCTCACGCAGGGAGGGAGCGGTACAATGAGCGACGATATATCGAGGTGAAGGAACGGAATGGAGGGTCGTAACGTCGTGGTAGAGAGGCCGCGAGAGCTCGAGTTCGACGGAAGGAGCACGGTTGCGGATTTTAGCGTCTTGGCAGAAACCTCGGAAGCATAGATTTTCCGCGACTGCGGAATTGAGGTTGACCTTCACCAGCGAGCTGAATTGATAATTAGAGATCCCCGGACTGGAAAATAGCCTCGGTTCATTTAGATAAACTCCATACCTTGCAGACTAGCATATTCAACCACTATTTCCTACACTTTTGTGGGTTCGCAGTAAACCTTCCCGATTAGGAAAGCTAAATGCCAAGGCCTGGAGAAAAGTTCAACAACATGCCACAACGCTCACCAATGCTGCATCACTCTTCAAGCCCTCACCGGAAGGGTGCCTTCATTCAATTCATGAGAGCATTATTGTCATAAATAAGCATATGAGGCTATATTTAGTTCCCGTTGAGGAATCTATCATCTTCGCAACTCGCACAACAGCCACTTGGTCGTCCCGACACATCCACAAGTCCTTCGGGAGCATCCCGTTTCTTCGCGTCTTGCGTTGGTCCGGTGCATGCGGCTGCAGAATTCTCCGTGCGCCTGTTGCAAGACAAATGCAGGTCCTTCATAGTTCACACTTCTTGCTCTTTCGAGGTCTTCCACGAAGAGTGTGACTCCTTGGCTACCTACATGATATCGCTCTCAAAATACCCTCCCGTGCGCATCCAGCAGTCCTAGACAGGAACTAGAGCGATGAGACTGAAGTTTAGATCCCCACCTTTTGGGTTCTCAACCAGATCCCTAATCACCATTAAGCATTTGTCCGAGAGAACGTCCTCTTCTGCCCCAAGCTCCCCCAAGTCGATTAGCCGTTTCCGCTCTCCATCCATCTAAAGCAAGTGGCTGTTCTTGTGCGATCTCACAAAGCTAATGTAGCGGAAATCGACCTCATCCTCTGGGTTCTCCGGAGCTGCAGTGTCGCCTTTTTTGGCGACTGACGCGTACGCAGCCTCCAGCCTGTCACTGTCTACGAGACCCAATGCCCGCTCATCTGGTTTGAGGGGTAGACATCTCTTTAGCAGGCGGCCCAGAACTGATTCGGTTCCTGGAAATTGTGAACCTCAATTTCCGAACTAACATCCATGAGGAATAAGCCCCATATACGGAGATGATACCAATACTGTTCCTTGCGTCCCCATTGCAAACTGCATGGAGGATACCATAAAGGGCGAAGCATTGCTGATAGTCTGCCTGAAGAACACAAAGTCTTCATCCTCATCACGCCCTTCATAGGCACCAAGTCTGCATTCCACATCCGCACATTGTTTGTCATACGCCTCAGTCGTCGCAAACACAAGGACCAAGGCGTACACAGGTCTTGGTACAAATGCCAGTAGGTCTGGGTCATTCAGAGACAGCACGTCTTAGAAGCAGAGTGACTCAGTTACACCGGGCTTGTGGATCAGTTCAGTGAAGACTTCAGGGTTTGACTCGAGGGGAATGAAGTGTTTAGGATAGTCCTTCTCGGTTGAAAGATTTGTAGAATCCATATTAAGACGCTCTTGCTTTGAAATGGCGATGTGTCTGCGATCTGGTTCCTTGACGGCGTGGGTGACTTAATGCCCAGAGATAAGCAGTTGTGATTGGTCGACGCTCCTCCCCGCAAATGCGTGCACACATCCATGCATCTTTGCGCAACAGTGCCACCTCTTATCCTCCCCTCAGGGCCGAAATATCGGAAAACCCAAGCGTATTCCTATACCACAATTATCTGTCTCAGATTTCTCGGCGCCTACTGTATTGCTATGCTCTGATCTCTCAACCCGCCAAACGCTCTTCGCTCGGTTCATAAAGTAATCTCCTGCTGCTTCGAGTATAGGCCGCCTTGGTTACTAACACTGGGACCTTCCCAAAGCATGACAGGTCTGCGCCAATAGACAGGCACAAGGAAGCTACCCTTGTCCATAAGAGAGAAAACAAAATCGTCATCGACTCCTCTATATATTGCAGCACAGGTAGGATGCATTTCGCGTTCCCTTGCTCCTTCCGCCCGGTCCTTTCGTAGTGTGGTGCAGCATGTATTTCCCCGTCGCTTTTGGTCTCTTTTTCTGGCTTCAAGCTACAGCGGCACTTCTCAATGGCCGAAAGCCAGTGTATCAACTGAGAAGAGAGGTGAGCTACCTCCAACTACCCTGACATCTTCGTGAATAACTTTTTTTGGAGGCGGAGCAACGCAATGCGGCGCGAACACTTGCGAAGCGCGATGTAAACCCCGAGTCATTATACCCAGCATACAATATTTCAGTCCCTGTAGATTTTTTCCACAATGAGACACGATACGAGCCCCATTCAAACGACACCTTTAATCTCAGGTACTGGTTCGACGCTTCACATTACAAGCAAGGCGGTCCAGTCTTCGTGCTGCTCGGTGGAGAAACAGATGGGGCTGACCGGCTTCCTTTCCTCCAAAAAGGCATCGTGGCGCAGGTCACTCAAGCTACGGGTGGACTGGGTGTTATCCTGGAACATCGATACTATGGAACAAGTTTTCCCGTCCACGATCTTTCTGTTGAGAATATGCGCTTCCTATCCACTGAGCAAGCTCTGGCAGAGATCGATTATTTCGCCAGAAATGTCGAATTCGAGGGAATCGACCATGATATGACCGCGCCGAGAACTCCGTGGATTGTATATGGAGGCTCGTATGCTGGAGCTCAAGCTGCCTTCTTGCGTGTTGTCTACCCAGAGACCTTCTTCGGAGCTATTTCTTCGTCTGGTGTGACAAAGGCTATCTACGATTACTGGGAGTATTTCGAGCCAATTCGCCAATTCGCTCCACCAGATTGCGTCAAGGGTACACAACTTGTGGTGGATGTGGTTGATAAGATTCTCATGGGAAATAACACGGATAAAATTGCTGAGCTGAAGGCTGCTTTTGGTCTCGGCCGTGTTAGTAACAACAAGGACTTTGTGAATGTCCTAACAAATGGAATCTACGGGTGGCAAAGCACAAAGTACGTCTCTTTCTAGAAAGACAGGATAGAAAACTAACCGAGAAATAGCTGGGACCCTGATACGAATTGGCCGGGTTTCTTCGAGTAAGACGGCCTAATATCCTAATGTGAAATTGCTAACTGAAAACAGATACTGCACGAATATGACAACAACTCTTCTCGATGACAGCTACCAGTCTCTACGGCCCACCGTCCAGGACCTTCTTCTTACAGCTGGTTATAAGAATGACACGGGTTTAGAGAACATCATGCTCAATGCCATCGGGTATTTCGGCGTAAACTTCGTGTCTGTCTGCAAGAGCGAAGATCAGAACGAATGCTTCACTCTCAACAACGCCACCTACTATCAACAAGACGACATTTCCCAATATGCCTGGCGAAGTTGGGATTACCAAGTCTGCACCGAATGGGGGTACATCCAAACCGGCAACACTCCTCCGGACATCATGCCTCTTGTATCCCGGCTTCTGGATATCCCATACCTCACTGCCTTTTGCGTAGATGCATTCAACATATCGACTCCCTCCGACGTCTCCAAAGTCAATAAGTACGGCGCTTTCGATATCGAGTACCCACGCTTAGCCATCATTGGAGGAAATGCGGATCCGTGGAGACCAGCTACTCCCTTGGCTGATGCAGCGAAGAAGCGGACTAGCACGACAGAGAAGCCTGTGTTGGAAATTGCGCACGGCGTGCACCATTGGGAAGAGAATGGCATCTTTCCGAATCAGACTACGCCGATTCTGCCACCGTATCAGATTGTATATGCACAGGAGTTTGTGAAGAATTTTGTTGTTGAGTGGTTGAAAGGTGAGTATTTCGACATGTTTTTCATTGTCAAAATGAGAAGCTGACTTGTGGTAGACTGGGGTAGCGAGCATTACGAGTTATAGATGTTCGTGCAACGTTTGAGAGGTAGGGAATGAATTCTTGAGAAGCAGAGTAGATAATATTCTTCGGAAAGCAATGGTTAGAAGATAATCGCTACGGCATTCTACAAATCTTGTGGATGATCAGAGCCCCTATTGAATGACCTCTCTGACGACCCACTGGATATTGTAAAATGAAATCTTCCAGACCTTCCAAGGGATTCAACACATTACGGTCAATCAGCGACAAAAGACATCACCAGAAAAAATCCATCCGACAGTCTCAACTTCTTCCCTTTCTACTATCTATCTTTACTCATGTAAGCCATCCCATTATGAATAAACTTTACGGGGAAGTTTTCACCTTTCACACCTTTTTCTCAACTTACAGCGTCCAAATCCCTCCAATTCAAGGTTTGGAAATTCTGAAACAAACTTGTCAATTCGCCATCATCGCATCGCGCGTCCCTTTCCACCGAAACCCATTCCTACAATCCTCCGACCCTCAGCCTTCTCTCCGCACTCTCACTCCCACTGCCACTCACATTATTCGAATCTTTCTTCTCCTGGTCGTTTTTCTCTTCAGTGTAGTACCCATCATCTTCCGACTCTCCCCAATCTCTTACTTGTTCTTTTCAATACCCACCACGGCCACCTCACCATCCATCTGCCTCACCCGCATCCTCCCCGCTTTCTACTTCAGCGTCCCCAGTATACCACCTCAGAAACCTCGTCCTAGTAACAGTCTCCCTCTCGCTCTCGCAACTCGTCGCGCCTGCTGCACAAGATTCTCCTTCCTCTCCATGCTTATCCCCATACCAATGCCAGTGCACCTCATCTTCGTTGCCAGAAGTACCGTACCCATCCATGCCATCGCTGGCGTTCAGATTGTAGTTATCTGTCCATTTAATAGGAGCAGGTTTTGAACGGTGCCGGGAAATAGTTGGTGGGGTTGATAAGTGTTGGCAGGGTGGGTGGATTTTAGTGTAGGAGACGATGTAGATGTGCCTGGGGCAGTCTCAGATGTTATGGTTAAGGAGGCGAGTGTTGAGGAAGGTTCAGAGGGTGTGATGATGGGTCCTAGTGGAATCGATGCCGATTCTGGCGCGTGGGTGAGGGTTGAGACGGCTCGGTATTTATGCTTGAACTCTTAGAGCTGATGGCTGATACCTCAGAGCTGCTACTTCGTGTCACAGTTGTAGTGCTTAAGCTTGATCCAGTTCTAAACACCTCAGATGCCGTGTTGGATTTGACGAAATCGCTGACGAAGTGGTTCCTCGAGTTGATGTCGCTGTAGCCTCGGAAACTGTGTTTGAAGACTGAACTTGTAATTGATACCTCAGACGAAGTACTTGATCCCGTGTTTGACGCGCCGGTAGTTGAATATAAGACGAAATTTTGATAATTGTCAACACCGATATAGTATAAGATCTAGTGTTTGACGCCCCAGAGCTCATAATTGATGATGCAGTACCTAATCCAAGACCCGGTCTAGTATTGTATCTAGGGCGTTAAGTACCAGATCAGGCACTGCGTCGAGATGCCCATCTTTAACCCTAGCTTGGCGATCTGTCTGAACGGTTGAAGGGTGTCGAACGGCCTTTGGAGAAGGCATTCAACTGTCGGCCAGATGGAGCAACTGGCGAGGGTACTAGGATGGAATTATGGAGCTTGCTAGCCGACTCATGACGCCCTCGCGCTAAAGTATTTCGTAGCCGGCCTCGGGGTCGTCTCGGTGTTCCCCCATCTTGATAACATCTCTGTGCTACCTCATCATAGGTGGCAGCAACCCGCACTGCGTTTTATGAACACAGGTATTTGGATAGCGTGAGAATGTAGCGACTTTGCGGCACGTTCTCGAGAGGTGTGTGCATTGTGGGATAGGGAAGGAAAGGAGGTACGTGCCGCTTGTTTCTATGTTACCTCTTAAGGAGAGCATTTTTGAACTATCTCCGTTCGTTGTGTACGCTCCTCTACTCTCGGTGGTATTTCCACTGTTGCTTCATGGTGGTGAGGTTTCGGCTTGGAATGCAGAAATGCTAGAAGCAAACCCGGTTGAAGCTAGCGATGTCGATATCGAGGTGTTTATTAGCGATCTGCTCAAGGTAATGCAGATTCAGGTCTCCGTGTGCGTGCTCCGTTTGCGCTATGCATGTTCTATGAAACAAGATATATGAATGTACGTGAAGTCGAAGAATGCTGTGGGTTAGAAGAAGTTCACCGTTTCCGCAGTGTTGTTGTTCTGTAATACTTGTACTAGTAGCTAACTACTTTCTCGATTGGAGTAAGGGACGGGGAGTAATTCTAAATCCCGGAGACTCAATCTGCCGAGAAAATGCGGGCCCTACGTATAAACTTAGCCAGCACACATTCTTACCGTCAACTGAGACTTTACCCACTTGCTACACAATATGTACTACCAGACAGTATACTGAATTACGCACACGACTTCGAAAGGGAAAGCGCCGATTGAGTAAGATGAAAGTTGATGAACCGTTTTCAAGGGTTCAACGAATTATTGACATTACGACTTTGGACAAACTGGATGAAAGAGGAACATGAGTGTAAAATAACTCCAGGTATTTTACACGTTAAAAAGAGCAGTGAATCGCGAAGGATGCTTCAACAGGAGCACAGCAAGGAGGTTTTGTGCAACAAGTACGACGGCATAAAGTAGTAAAGAATGAGGAATGCCCCCTGTAGAACCAATTATTTTGCAACACGGATTTCTATCAAGAATATTCAATTGCGTAATGGAATTCTTGTCTAATAACTAGTGACGGGCATTGCGCATTTCTTATGACGGATTGACACACTCTCAGAGTACCTGAACTGAAATCATCAACCAACTGAAGACATGCAATTGTATTGTAAGGTGAGGATTTGGCATGTCATCGCAGGGCACTAACCAACGATCCCTTGATGCGCTTCAAATTATCAACGTTAAACGATGCATTGTGCCCCCAGTGGCCATCTCGATGCCCCGCTCTCCTCCATCATTGACAGTCAGACGAAGTGCCCCATGTAAATCCATTATTCCTCGTAAACTGTGAGCTTGTGCTATCTCCAACATTAATTGTCACATTGAAGTTCGCGATAGTTGGCATGGACGATGCACCATACAGGCTGTAAACAGCCGCGCTTAGCACCACCTTCTTCGAATCCCCAGCCAAAGATCCTAAATCAGACGGCGCAGAAGCAGATATCGTAATATTGTTGAGCGTGTTGGATACAGATGATCCAAGGTAGGCAGAGCCGACGGAGCTGCCTAGAGATTGCAAGTGTCCTGGGGCGGCCGAATAACCCCAAGCAACGGAAACGTCGTAAACGCTTTGGATGTAGTTTTCGGTGAGGAGCTTGAAGGCGTAAGGATCGCCAGGCTTCAGCGTAGAAGGTGCCGCGAGACCGATAATCCGGGCAGAAGAGAGAGCGATGGTTGCCAAGGTCGAAACGAGAGTTGAGATCCGCATTATCGTAGATTGGCTGGGAACTGTTGGTTTGAAATAGGTGGATTCAAAATAGTTACTGAACGGTTTTTATTAAAGGTTTTAGGTAGGGCAATTATCGTTGACTTTCAGGATGGCAAAAAGTGATTGATGATGAATGCTAGGTGACTGTCTCATGTCGCTTCTTTATACTCGCAGACTCGATATGAGAATCTTGTAAAGCTGACGACTGGTTAATTAACATACTATAACAGTTTATAAATAAATGCATAAGCGGAGCTTGTTTTAAGTCACTTATTAAACTCTTTCTAGAGAAGAAGACTGCATTAGAAGAAGCCTATAAAAGAAGACTATAAGTAGAGCAGACAATAAAAAGTAGTCTATAAACTAAAACTTATAAACTATATTTCTATAAATTCTACGCAAAGACCTATATACCTATAAATGCTATGTAAGAGAACACTTTTTAGTAAGTCTATCTACGCAAGTACTTATTAGCAAAGTTAAAGTACTAGCTAAAATCCTAAGCAATGCAAATAACAAGCTGCACATCTTAAGCCTAGATAGTAATGCGCTTGCTATAGATAGCAGCTAGCTAAGTGCTTATAAATTAATAAGTCTAATACCTTATCTAATACTAATACATTAGCACTTACATTTTATTAAAGTTATAATAAAGGACTTAGTAGTTATTTATAATGCACAAAGTGCTTACTTACTTTAGTAGAGAGGTTTATTATTAGTTTAAGCTACATCTTAGGCAACCTTCTAAATAAGACAGCAGAAGAGAGTAATTGCAAAGAAGAACTTAGTATTATGTTATTTAGACTAATAGAACTTAATCTGCTAAAAAAGTGCAACTATTTATAGTTAGTAATAAGTATTAGATAGTAAAAATAAAATTTAATAAACTTTTATTCTTTTTAAGCTTCTAGCCCTTACTAGTTCCTTTTTAAGCTAGAACCTAAATGCTAGTCTTCTTATACATAACACGCTCTAAGGGCGGTAAATTAGCACACCTTAGATGTAAACTCTTTAGAACTGCAAGCTTTTTAGAAAAGTGTTTGCCTTTATTAGGCCTAGAAACAGGAGCTTTATAAGAAGCTTTAGTAGTAATAGCCTTCTTCCTAGAGAGAGCTATAATGCATTAGCAGTGTCTATTACTATGTCTAATACTATAATTATACTATTCTTAGTAGCATTAACATAAACAGGTTAAGAGCAAGACATTTTTAATAAAGTAAATATTATAATAAAGTAAAAAAGCTATGCAACATGTTACTAAGCTATAATATTAGCATAAAAACAGCTTTAAAAGTAAATAAAAGCTTATAAAAAGTGTAATAAAGTAGTAGAGTAATTGCGCAGTAAGTTATATTAAAAGTATAAGTAAAAAAGTTTTAAAAGTTAAATAGCAAACTTTTAAGCTATACTTTTACTTTTATAAACTTACTTAGATTTTTACTGCTACTTTTACTCTCCTACTACATTTTTATTATAGTAGATAATTATATAAACTTTTACATAACTAACTCTTATAATTTATGTGTAGAATACTCTTAAACTAGTATATAAAGTAGTATTAGACATAGTATTAGACGCATTATAGTAAAATAAGTAAAAGTAACATTTTTAAAAGAAATATAATTTTTTTAAATAGCTTACTGCTGTTTTGCCTGTCACCTTAGCAACAGCCTACATAGTATAGATGCTGCCTAAATAACATAATTACTTTTATTTACTTTAAAAATTTAGTTTTTTAAGCCTTTATTATAACCTTAATTTTACAACCTTAACTATACTACTATAAACTTTGTTTATTAGTTTTATGTAACACTATTTAAACTCTTACTAAGCTATCTATTACCTATTTATTACTACTACGCAACTATAGCAAAGTGTAAAAAAAGCTTATTAAAATACTTAATAAATGCTTTTACTATAAGAAATTTTAAAAGACAAACTTAGCTTACTAAAGAAAATGCCTAATATAACCTAGACTATATTATAACTAATATGTACTATTCTAAATTTTAAAGTAATAAGTTCTGCCTAGCAGTTTAGCATCTTTTAAATGCTAAATGTAATGTTAATAAAAAGTTTAAACTAGAGTTGCAACTACGCATTTAGTCTAAAAACATAGCAACAGCACTTTAGTAAGTTAATATAGTATTAGACAGGTATTAGACAGCAGCTAATATGTTATAAATTTAAGAAAGGTAAACACTATAGCTAAAAAGTAATTATATGTAGTGCAGACCTTAGTAAATTTAGTAATAAACATGCATTTTTTATCTAGCAAACTAGGCTCTTTAACCTACTAAAAAAGTTTATGCCTCCTTAACACTACTAACTAGATAAGGAATCTATAGATACAGGACCTATAGATGTTAATAGCCCTAAGCCTATAAATAATCTTAGTCTACAAGCTAGAGCACTAATGCAAGCTAAAGTGCTAATAATAGACATAGAAGTAGCAAATAAACTTTGCTAATAAAGATATATTAAAGCTATACTAGTAGATGCAGTTGCTAGTGTAGACAAAAAGACAAGTTTCCTTAAGATGTATAACTTTAGCGTGTATATCTTATATATAAGTAATACTATTTTCTATGTAAGTACATTCTAGCTGCTACGCCTAATACCTGTTTAATACCTCACAGCGCTACCTAAACTAGATGTGTCTAGGCTTTTCTAGGTATCTACTGTACATTGCTAACAATGTTTAAGACTGCTAGTGCTAAGTAAGTTTCTAGAAAAGTCTTTAACTACATAACTAATAAGTGTAGTCTACATTTATTAAGCTAGCATTTAATTTTACCCCTATAGCTTTTTATAAGCTTATTACTATTAATAAGCTTTTTTAACTGCTAATTTCTTTTTTTAAGCTTCTCTTTTTAAGGGCTAAACAGGCAATTCTAATAGTATTATATGTTATATAATTAGGTAGTTACTTTTTTACTGCTAATATTTAATTAGCAGCCTAGAATAAGAGCATTAGTTTTTTAAAACTTTATAATAATAAATTTCTTAATAATCTAAAGTAAGTTTAGTATTAGATAAGGTATTAGACACACACTAATTATAGTATTTAGATATTAGACTTTATTCTAAACTTACTAGTTTAAGACAGAGGATGCAAAATACTTACTAAATACTATTTAAAGTAGAGACAGTGTTGTGCCTGTAGATTTAACCTAGTTTATTAAGATGCTTAAGCTAGAAAAGCACTAGCAGTAGAAAGGGAATAACCCTAAGACTTTAAATAAGCTATAATAACTTAAATATAGAGTCTATACTTATATCTAACTGTTGTAATCTCTAATTTATAAACTCTAATTTATGTTAACGTACCTAACAGGTTAGCCGGCCACACGGGTTGGCCGGCCACTTTTGCCAAGCCCCCACTAACCTCTACCTATCTACATAATGCCTTAACAACAACACTAGATTAAATCTTCTAAAAAACGTTAGATATAGCTTGCTTTTTAGGCTCTTAAACAAGACTTAAAACTCTCCTTGCAACGCGCTGCAGCTATCTATAATGTCTCTCACACAACACTAAGCAATTAACGCGCTAGACAGCCTTTACAAGCAGAATGCTAGCCTAAATTAAGGAATCTAACTAAGCTTAAGAAAAAAGTAGTTGTTAAGTATATACTTAAGCTTATTACACGCAGATTTCCCTTTAGGCTTGCAGCTGTAGCTAATATAGCTAATTCTTTGCCTGCAGAGTGTAATCTAGGCTAGGTTAGCTTAAACTAGACTAGTATGTAGGTTAAGCACTGCCCTAAGTTTATAATAAAGTTTAATTATAAGTATAATTATAAGAGAGCGCTTTATAAGGATCTAGAGGTTATCTAGGGCTAGTTTTGCCTAGTAGCTAACATAAAAGCTAAGTATAGTATCTAGAATAAAGACAGGTATAACTTTAATAAGTTAAGCTTTATAATAGGCTAGATATTAACTAGAGCAGTTATTACAGCTTTAGAGAGACAAAAATAGCTAAAGGCAATATAGTAAGGTAATAAGAAGTAGACAATAGTTATCTAGGGCATTAACATAATAGAGTAGGCTATAAAATTATAGAGCTTTAAGCAGCAAATAAGGCTGCCACGTAACATAGATTGCATAAAAGAAAGTAGATTTAGGCAAAAAAGACTTTAATAGTTAAGAATAAGGCTTGTCTAACTACTCTAAAGGAGTTTAAAGCGCGTAGTAATAGGAAAAAGCTAAAGACGCAGGTGCGCGCTAAAAGAGGTAAGCTAAGTTAAAGGCAATGCAGGTAGTGCAATTAAACTAGGCATAACTTGCGTACATGTAAGTAAGTAGTAGAAGTAGACTCTAAATAATATCTTATGTTGTATTACTCTATACAGGGCTAAAGTGGGCTGTTTTGTGAGAGAATAGGGTGGTTTTAGTAGGGGCTTGGCAAAAGTGGCCGGCCAACCTGTGTGGCCGGCCAACCCGTTAGGTACGTTATGTCTATTATACTAATAAAAGTAATATATTGTGCTATAAATTAGTTTATAAATTACTAAGCATACAGACATAATATAATAGTAGAGGAGGTATTAGACAAGTATTAGATAAACAGGTTAAAAATTACAGTCTGCTACTGTAACTAACTGCTGCATTCTTTGCTGCATATTTACATTTTACTTTTTTATAGTTTCTAAATTACTACTTTTTAAATAATCTAAAGAGAAATGCTTATTAAACATTAACCTATTTAGCAACTTAATATAAAAAACTATAACATATATAAGACCTAGTGCATAATCTTTTTTGCTACTAATATAAATAACTGCTTTGTCTAGACTTAAGCCTTGTAACTTATAGATAGTTATAGCCTACACAGAGTAGATTAGAAACTGTGTGTAGGACATAACATTTCTCTAGAAGTAAAACTCTTAACTAATAAAAAACATAAAAATAACTGCCTTACTATTTACCTAAGTGTACAGCGCTAGCTTTTTGTACCTAAAGACAGCAACAAGAACTGCCTTTAAAGGCTCCTTGTAAGGATCTATAACAGATAGAGGCTATAGGATATTGTCTACTTCCCTAATAGTACTATTTACAAGACTAACCTTTATCTATATATTATGCAGGAGCATAACTCAGCCACCTACACACAACAGAAGAAGGCTGTGTAAGTTACTACTGTCCTAAGCGTCTACCTTAGCAGCTTAAAAGTAATTATGTTTAGCCTAAGTAATAACAACAAGTTTACTATAGTCTCTTATATGCTACTAGTTTATAGCAGAGACCTTAGAACATTTACTGCATAGTTAAATAGTAAAGTTAAAGCTATAATGCTTATTAGCTAAAAGTAAAACCTAACATTACTTACTAAATAGCATCTAGTTATTAGCAGTGCTTGCGCTATTCTAGAGACGCCTAAGAGCATCTTAAAACCTAGCCTAAAAGTCCCCCTGCTGCTGCATTATAATGTTAAGTATAATTATCTTATTAAACAAACTATATAGGTGCTAACTGTGGGTCTCTATAAGGCATTTCTAATTAGTATAATTAAACAGCGGCCGCTAGCTAACTAGGGGTAGTTGCCTAAAATTACTAGATAATATAATGTTAATGCCACTAAAGTCTTTCTTAGACTCTAGAAACACCTACGCACACCTAGTGTAGATCTAGCTAAGTATACTAAGGCTAACTATAGATTTTTTATTAATTATAATATATTTAACTTATTAGAGTTAGCTTTAAAGCTAGAAAAGACCTACTCTTTATAAAAGTAAAAGAGGTCTATACTTATTAATAATTAAAATGTAAAATATAAAGTTAATAGTGCAACTAGATATAAGATATGCAGCCACACTAGTAGGCGCGCATTGCATTACAGGGTTGCTAATGTTGTATTGTAGAGCTAAGTTATTAAAAGCTAAAAATATACTATTAATAATAAACATCTTTTTTATACTACTAACTCTATCTAAATTAATAAGTAACTATAGTAGTAAATAAAGTTTAAGATATGCTGTAAAGTAGTTTATAACTAAGTTATATAATAATCTCTGTTTTGCCTAGAGGGTATTAGACATAGTATTAGACGCCCTAGCTCTAGTAACTAGATAGCAGCTTTTTAGCCTAGACTAATATATTATTAGATCTAGATTATATAGATTAATATAAGACAAATCTATCTAATCCTTTACCTAATTAAGTAGATAGTTACTAAGGGCATCTAGATTAACATCCTTTCTGTCTTCTTTTAGTTAGTGTAGCCTAAGCTTATTAAATAACAAAGTCTTCTTTAGCACTACATCCTCCTACTTAGGATTATCTAGGTCCTTCTCTAGGTTAAGTTTACTGTAAGCGTTAGTTAGCTTATAGAAATAAATAGTGCAGTAATAATTATAAGCTTTAGTAAATATTTTATAAGTAACTTTATAAATAGCTAATAACTTATTAGCAGTATAAAAAGAGTAGTGTAAAGTTAACTTAACCTGTAAAAAGTTCTCTAAATTAAAAAAGAGCTTATATTAAAAAAAAAAGTTTAGAATTTTAAGCTTAGCTTTTAGCCTATGTTTTAACTTTTTAGTAATGTAGTTAAAATAAAGCAGAAAGTCTAGGTAGTAGATATAGTCTAGAGAGCTATCTTACTCTAGATATTTCTGCATAAGCGTACAAGCTTTTATAATAGTAAACTTGTTATAGTTCTCTACTCCTGTGTTTTCTAGTAGTCCCTATTACTAAGCTTAATCTTAGAAAAAAAAAAAGAACAGTTATAAACTAATAAGTTAATAATTAACTATAATAATAGTCTAGCTATAGTAATAAAGAGGTAAGTAAAATAGCTAATATATAACCTTTTAAGCACTATAATTCTAAGTGCTAAGCCTTTTGTTTATAAGCTTTGCAGCAAACAAGAGCATAAGATTACTAGGTCTAATATGTAGTAAGACCTAAGCTACTATTTTTTTAAACATCTGCGTCTAAGTCTTACTTTTAGAAGTATACACGCCTATGTAATTAACAACCTTAGTAGTACTTATGCATACTTATATATTAGTATTAGCGCGCTAACTAAGTGTAAGAGTACATAAATAAGCGTTAAGTTGCATATAGTTTTATTATATAAAAAAACACTTATAGAGCTTTCTTTTTACATACATAAATGTTAGCACCTTTTACACTTTTTAGAAAGTGTTAAATTAGCAGACTTCTTTTTTTATCTTTTTATGTACTTTTAAATAATAGCTAGTCTAACACTAGTATAAATAATAGTGTGTTAGAATGTTAAATAGCTTCTTAAACATAAATATTATAAAGCGCTATAAGAGAGATAGTACTAAACTTTTATTTACTAACTCCTGCAGCTTAGGTTCTAGATAGATTGCTAAGATGTAACAGCCTTAGTACACTGCTAAGTAAGTAATAGAAAAGGGTGTAGTATTCTCTCCTAGCTTATTGTTAGAATAAGGTGTGTTACTGCAGTAGTAGAGACTATAACTGTGTGTGCTTTCTTTGCCCTACTACTTATACTAATCCTACTAATCTGTGACGTTAAACTTTAGCTTAATTATATGCTTTTTAAAGAGCCTAAAACATTAATTAAAGTAATAAGCTATAATATATAAGTTATTTTACATAAAGGTAGACACTAATTATAGATGCTATTTAGCATTAGCAGCTTTCTATAAAAGAAACTCTTACATAAAGCGTAGAAAGTTATGCTAGTGTTAATTAGTAGTAAAGAAGGTAATAAATAATGTAGAATAATAAAGTTACTAAACCTGCTAGGTTTTAACATATACACTATAAGTATTAGACAGGTATTAGACGCACTATTACTTTAAGGTTTTTTCTTTTTTGCATTTAAAATAACTAAGTACTATAAATTTTAGCTATAAAATAAATAATAAAGTTAACTATTTATTGCCTTTTATTTTCTCTAGTAAATTGCTTTTATATGTCTTCTACTATTAACTCTTGCCTATTAAAGGCGCGCTTAATGTAGAATTCTACTTTAGACGCAGACTTCTTCTAAAGAAGCATATTAAATGCTGTAAACTAAAAATATAAGTGTTAAGCAAATCTTCTGTCCTTATAATAAATAAAGTAGCGCACATAACTAAAGAAATTAACATTACATAGTTAGGGCTGTACAAATTCTGCCTTACTATATAGAAATAAAGATAGGAACATAAGGCTAAATAAGAGCTTATAACTATTAAATTTAAAGATTAGAGTTTAATAAATAAAACCTATAAAAAAAAACTTCTATGTTATTATTTAATAAATATAGTCTCTTAATGTCTGTACGTGTAACGGCGCAGGCAAGACAATGGGTCCGAATGCGGTGGGAGTCCACTCAGAGGCATATGGGAGTGCGTGGGGACTCTGAACCTGGGAATGCCATTGACACCTATAGGCCTTGTACGT